>NC_137458.1:60948140-61121140 GCF_964235325.1 Thermobia domestica
AACACGTACTTCTATTACAGATGATTACTCAAACAGGCGTTGCAATGTGTCAAAAAAAAAAAAAAAAAAAGTTTCAGGTGCATGGTAGACGAAAAAGTTCAACGTCTGAGATACTACAAGATCTCACAAGTAAACGTTCTAACCCAATATAATCAGGGATCTAGAAATGGTATATATATTCGTAAAGTACTAACCAAGATCAGTAAAAATACAGAATCTGATTAAAGGATATATAAGTTAGAAGGATCTAAAGCTAACATTATAGTTTATGGAAAATCTTACTTGCACGTTAGTGTCGATCTTTTACAACCTCTGCTTGCTGGTTTAGTGGCTAGCGCGTGTGTCTTTGGGTACGTGATCCCGGGTTCGATTCCCGGTGGGATAGTATAAAATTTTAATTTCACAATCATTCACTTTAACTAAACATCCATCTCCTTTAGCATAAGGAATAATTGTGGGAACTAAAACTAAAAACTTTCATTTCTTGAACTTTTACTATATGTTTGACTGAGAAAGTTTAATTCGTACGTTTCACAAAATCACAATTTTCCTCAGAATGCGGATGTTGTCGATAATTTATTTCTCCAATTCTAGCCTTGCATACATGAATGTATCAGTCTCTGTCCCAACATTTGAATCACTCTCCCTCTCTCTCAATGTCGTCCGCCGCGAACTCACATGGCATCAGGGTTGGAAAAATAGGTTTTTTTTTTTAAAAAAAAAGAACAAAACATGTGTTTAAAACATGAAAAAGGTGTTCAAAATGTTTTAAACATGTTTTAAAACACACACACACAAACATGTTTTAAACATTTTAAACGGTTTAAAACATGATTTTAAACATATTTCAAAATCGTGTAATAACGTATTTATTAAGACTTATTTGCTTTTGCAATCAATCTTTTCATTTATTTTATTCTCGTTAAGACTGCACTGTGTTGAGTACACAACATTTCAGTATAGATTAGTAATTCTCAACTTATTTCATATCACCACCCCCTTTTATTACACCCTCTTGCCAGTGACTCTCATAAGTACTTTCTTGGTTGTAATAAGGTTTTTCGGTAGATTTTAAAATCTACCTAGTATAGAGATTTTACACAATCTATCAATATACATGGCAAAACAAAAAGTCCTCACCATCCTTGTGTATTGAAAACGGTTTGAGGGAGAATGATGAAACTTGGAAGTGGTCTGACACATCAGATGCTGCTATCAAGCATCATGGCGGACATCTTTGATTGGTATTCGAAATTTGAAATGCAAAAGGAGTCATGTTACATGTTTTAGGGATAGAATTTTACCAGAAATACGGTTGTGCGGTTATTTTAGCCATAAAGCAAGTCATTTCGGAGTTACCGCTTCTGGAAGTTTTCTAGTTATGCCTTTAGGGGCTAAGCTCGCGTTTCGTGGAGGTGGGTGAGATTTCTGTTTCAAAATTTGATTACTATTTCAGAACACTGATGCTAATAAAATTATTTTAAAATAATAAATTTTCGAAAAATAATGTGTGAAGCACACTTCATGTTGTGCTAACTTTAGAATATTTTCTGCAAGCCTATGTTTTTTTTTTTTTTGAGTCAATAATTTATTGAAGGAAGGTAATATTTAAGGTGTTCAGAGCACAATGGATCCAAATCCATTTTCAATAAAGTTCAGTTTTGCTCAGCAAATTAATTCTATTTCAAAATGTAATATCTTCGCAATCAAGAGCAACTATAACCCTGGGATATTTTCATATGACAGCCGCTAGACAGGAGTGTCAGTGGAACAGGAGGGCAACCGCCCCCATCCCCACTCTGGATTTCAGATTTTGGCTGCAGTAAGACAGTTTTACAAATCTTTTGATAAGCAAAGTCCAACATAACAAGCTTGAGGTCGTTACACTGAATAAATACGGAGAATATACAGATGCTTAAAACTGGAAAGTTGCTTAGGCCCAATTCCCAGAATTTTAAGCAGGTCCGAAACTCATAAGTAAAGCCACTTTTTGGAATCCTTGGCCCAAAAATATACAAGAGAGCAATATAGGCCTATAGCTCCTTACGGCCAATGGAAATGGATTATAACTGATCAAAATCCGTATTTATGCGGTGTAAGGACTTCAAAATTTTTTATGTTGGATTTTCCTCAAAGTTTTCTAAATGTGCATACTACCCCAAAATCTGAAATTCAGGGTAAGGGGCGGATGACCTCTACACGAACGCCCCTCTCTAGCGGCAACTATATAAAATTCTAGAGTGCGTCTTCTCATGTATTTTTCTATCTTTCATCTCGGATTCGTGGTTGCGAAAATATGACGTTTTCCGTCGGTGTATTCTTTTGGACATACCCTGGAATTATTTAACGTAATTATGCATCATTTACCATGGCATTCGGAGCTTGACTTGTAAATCATTCCCACGCTGCAGCATACACAATATAATGTTAATATCTTAAATTTATGAGCAAGGAGGGGGAAATTAGCCCTCCTCCCCCATTCCATCAACGCCCTTGTCTAGCTGTTGTCCTATGAAACTCTAGTACACACCCTTTCATGTGTTTTTTGTTTAATTTATTTCGCTGAGCAAAGGTGAATCTTTCTGAAAATGGACCTGGATCCCTTGTGCTCTGAGCGCCTCATATCTAAAAATATTTTATAAAAACTAAGTTGGAGCCAAATTTATCCTGCAACCCAAGTTTCTTCGAAACGCATAAAATTTGTTTGTTTAGTTTGATTGATTACAGTCTTGCATCAGTAGCAAGGCTATATGAGACAGGTATTTTTTTGTTTAAAATGGAATCCGAACCACTAATTTTGAAATTTTACTTCGGATTGCAGTCAAAATGTATACAGCAAATTGCGACTTCTCGTGTTTCAACTCTCAAAATTAAATGTTAAAAAAAATTGCGCCCT
The DNA here is from genome assembly GCF_964235325.1 of Thermobia domestica. Lineage (NCBI taxonomy): Eukaryota > Metazoa > Arthropoda > Insecta > Zygentoma > Lepismatidae > Thermobia > Thermobia domestica. Next base: position 60,951,037 of record NC_137458.1, read on the forward strand.
GTAGCATGTGCATACATACAGGCAGATGAACAAATTGAGATCAAATTGTCCCAGACACTGACGTTCGGCACTGATGTTACAATAAATACAATGTTTTAATGGCTAGTTACGCAGGTGACTGCCATACATTGCACTTTCTCGGCTGGTTCCTTCATACAAGCTATGCCAAGGTGTAAAGTTTTTAAAAAAATTTAGAACTGAGGTGGGGAAAGAAGGACGAAATAAAAGTTTCATAATATAATGATAAAAATATTGTTGATACAAAATTAATTCTTATCTGAAGTTTCCAGTTGCATCTCAACCACATAACTGACGTTAGGATCATCAGAAGCAATTTTCGAATCTACACTTTTACCATTTCTTTGGGTTTCCAGTTTTTTCCCAGCATTGCATTTTTTATAATGATTTGATTCTTCATTCTTTGAACTAAACCAACCATTTCTTTCTTACACGCTTTGCAACAAGTTCGTATGGTCGTTTTCTGATCTGATGGAGTTTGAGTTACTTTAATAAATTTGCTCCAAATGATGTCCTTTCTTCTTCCAGTAAAACTCATGTTAAACGATTCCAAGCTGTACGGAGACTGAGAACCAACATGTACTGTATCAATGAATGCCTGCGATATTTTAATTTCAGAAGCGCAATTTACCAAATAACCTTTTGTTTGTTTTCTGAATACAACATAAAAATTTGTTTCCATGATGATTATTTTATTTCTTTTTTAAGTAGTCCAACAGTTCTACAAGTAGTCCAACCTTCGACTACGACACTTTCTCGCACATTAACTAGGAAGCATTTAGAAACAAAATATACGTTAAAAATAAGGGGAAAGAGAGACAAAATAAATTGTAGTTCACCACATTGACCTGCTGTAACCACGAGAAATCGAAACATTCACATGGAAAGAAAATAGTCTTCTGAATGGGGAGCACTTTTGACAGTTTTCTTTCTCTGGCAGATTTTTTTTTTTACAAAAATAAAATAAAATAAAAAATAAACATATGTTTAAAACAAGTCTTAAAAATACACGTGTTTAAAACAAAACGTTTAAAACGTATAGAAAATTTGTTTTAAATAAAATCAGTTGTTTAAAACAAGTTTTAATTATTTGTTTTAAACATTTTGTTTTAAACAAAACAACCCTGCATGACATAGGATCAATGTCCGACTATTGGTACCAGATGTAAGAGTTCTACCAATGGGCAATCGTGTCTCCCTAGACTATAGATTTGTTGTTAGTGGGCGGCGTATATTTAGCCACTTCAAACAAGAAACAAAAAAAAAAAAAAAAAAAAAAGTAAAACAAGAACTTAATATAGACATATAAAAAAGCCAAAATACATCAAAAGTATGCAAGAACTAAATGAACATTTTCGTTTAGTTACTGACAGGAACGGATTAAGGGCGGAGCCAATAGAACCCAGACTCTGGGGGCTCCAAAAATCCCTCTCTTTAATACTAAAATGAAGCAATCAACTTATTATGTTATAGGCTTCAGACCCACGCTAATTTTTTCCCCTGATCGCTAAGCTCGCGGTATCGCTAGAGTTACGTCTTCTTCCACCAGCGTCTTCACGATACTAATTTTGTGAGGTTCACCATTTGGCTTGTATTCAGTATTTGTGTGTTACACTGCAGTATATGATCATTTAAGTGTTAATAATGAATGTAATTAAATCAATCATTGTAAACTTAAAACACATTAAAATATTACAGCATAGTTCTCGGTGTTTCGATAAGCCTATGAGGCTATGGAAGGCAGCAAAGAAAATTTATGCGCTGGAATTATTCGTAGCATAGGGCCTCCTTGAAATAGTCGGCTCCTAGGCCCCAAAAGCCTTGACCCGCCCCTGGTTACTGAGAACAAAAGGAAATTAATCATTGAAGAATACTTATTTCTTTCAGTAGTTTGCAAGTAAATGAACCCATGCAAATTTCTCTCTGAATAGAAGGAGTACATTACGTCACAACACCAATGAGTTGACGATGGCTGCTTTAGACAATTTGCAGCTTTACCGAAACAAAATTGTAAAACGTAGCGCAGTTCTTTGGAAAGTTTACTCATCTTCACTGCGCAATGCCTTACATCTGTTACTAAGAACTCCAAAACTTTGTACATCTACTAGTCTGAAGGAGAGATGGGCATTTTTGCTAACCCTCACTCACCCTCACCCTAAATTGACTCCCTCACCCTCAGTCGACTCCCTTACCCTCACCCTCACCCTCACCCTCAGTCGACTCCTTCACCCTCACCCTCACTCAACCTCACCCTCAATCGACAGCTTCACCCTCACCCTCATTCAACTTCCTCACCTCAATCGATTCCCTCACCCTCAGCCACCCTCTATCAACTCCCTCACACTCACAGTTTCTTTTATGTAGGGTCTACTAAATAAACAATAAGTAATGGTTAATATGATTTTCATTCAAGTGATTGAAATTTATATATTGTAATATACGTAGATATACATTATATCTACGGTATAATATTATTTATATTTCATATACTTATATATATATATATATATATATATATATATATATATATATATATATATATATATATATATATATATATATATATATATATATATATATATATATATATATATATACATATATATAATAGATGGCCATTTTGCACTAGGATCGCTCGCGCTCGGGTTCACCAACACAAAAAAGAATATCAAAGGGTCGCGGACATAAGCTCACCGGCAATAAGCTCAACGGGCATAAGCTCACCTTTGTTAATGCAGAAGCGGACAAAAGCTCCCCGGCCATAAGCTCACCACTAATAATATAATTATATTATAAGATAATTAATGCAATATAGAATACAATAATGATAACTAAATACATTTTATAGGTTAACTAATTTAATTGCAAAGGAAAATAAACCTGAATAAAATAAAAGAAGCAACTGAAAAATGGCAAACAGAAAAATCACAAAAATGAAAACCAGATCTTGAATGTTAATATGAAGTATATTTTGAATATTAAAATATAAATTGAAAATGGATTTGGCCAAACAAAAGAGTACTACTTCCTTTTACTGAAGAAAGTAATCCAACCCTCTCCCCTATGCTGAAACTTTCGGTGCAGGAAATTTTGCAGCACAGAAATATTGGTAAACGAAATTTTGGTGGAAGGGCATCTTCTTGATATGTTTTTTTACTATGGCTGAAATCAACTCAGAAATATTTAATTTTCCTATAGAAAAAAATGAAATGAAATCTTTTAAGTTTTACGTCCCACGATTATGCCGGTTAGGCTAAAGAAGACAGATGAATAACGAATGAAATGGTGGAATGAAGAAAGTGGGAGAACCCCAAGAATACCCACGCACCGGTAGTTGTCCACCACAAGGTTTACTTGGCGAGGACTGGGATGGAACCCGGGACCGAAGCACCAGAGGTGAAAGTTCTACCACTGAGCTACCGCTCTCCCCCTTTAGAAAAACGTATGATGGGTATGAAGAGGTATTAAAATCTAGACTTTAACTAGTAGTAGGCCTAATTCAGTAGAAAATAGAGCTACTAATGCTATATATCAGTTGTCAGATATCAGAATAAAATAATAAGGATGTTGCAGGGTTTAATGTGTTAAACGTGGGTTGACTTTGAGGAACTTGTAATAAAATGCTCCAGATATTGAAATCTGGGTTTTGACTACTAGTAGGCCTACCTTCTCAATAGAAAATAGACTATATGACTAACGTCATATAGGAGTTATCAGACATCAGAATAAAATATTAAGAATGTTGCAGTTCAAGTCTTAAGGCTGTTATTATACTTGCAGACCAATACTCATGAAACGAACCTCTTTCTTATTTTATTTATTAACAACAAAACAACTTATGAACCAAAAGAAAAACCTTTGTGTTATAGTAAATAAGAAAGAGATCTTTTTGAGTGTTAGGCTGCAAACACGACGACAGCACTAAGAAGCAAGGCCTAAATACATCTCAGTATGATAAATTAGTAAAAAAAAAAGTCTCAAACCAGAATCACGAATACCGTTAAGTAACCAAATTCTATTATGTAAGTATGCATGCCTAATCATGAAAATATTTTAATGCAGTGATGAATTGTCCGACCTATAAGAAAAATTTGGTTCCAAAATTTCCAGGGCAAAAATTACGCCTACTGTCGCCCATGCTTAACACATTAAACTTGCAACATCCTATTTTATTCTGATATCTGATAACTGCTATACAAGATTAGTAGCTCTGCTTTCTACTGAATTCTTAGGCCTATTTGTAATTGTAGTCAATGTCTAGATTTTAATATCCAGGGTATTTTGTTACAAGTTCCTCCAGGTCTGTCCACGTTTAATACAACGCAACTCCCCAACGTCCTTTTTTTTTTATTTTTTTTTATTTTATTTTTTTTTTTTTACACCTGATAAGTGATATAAGATAGTAGCTCCATTTTCCGCTTGGGAAGTAGCCAACGCCTAAATTTCAATATTCGGTGAATATTATTAAAAGTCCCTGAAATGAGATTATGTTTGCTACCGATGAGCTATGGTCCGGTGAGCTTTTTGCCGGTGAGCTTATGTCCGACGGGCGGCGGTAATTTTATCACCGGAAACTTCGTCACCGAAAAGTTTGTCACGGTAATTTCGTCACCAGAGTCTTTTAGAACATAATACAAGTACAATGAATGAATCGAAAAAGCTTTTGAAATTGCTTTCTTTAATCTTCAACTGAAGCAAGCCGAAATATATAATAATAATAATAATAATAATAATAATAATAATAATAATAATAATAATAATAATAATAATAATAATAATAATAATAATAATAATTAATTATTATTATTATTATTATTATTATTATTATTATTATTATTATTATTATTATTATTATTATTATTATTATTATTATTATTATTATTATTATTAAATAATTACATATTTTAGATATCGTATTTGAGATAAAAGATAAAAGTTTCCAGTAATTCTATCACAGAAATACATATCATATAGAAAATTTTGTCACGGTTATTTTTTCACCTTTCTTGAACTAAGTAGAGGCAAAGTAAATGATCTAAACAGCTTACGTTATTTTAATCAAACTTGGAAAACAATTCGGTTGGTGTTGAATTCTGCAAAATTTAAGTTTCGGGCACTCGACGCAGGAGCAAGCACCAGTACAAGAAAATATTACCACCTTCAGCAAATGTTAAAAGCAAAGGCAACGTGGGGAACTAATGGGTTTATATATCACTATTTACAAATATTAATTTTTGCCAATATCAAAATTACAGAACAGAAAAAATTACAAACAAATATGAGAAGATATGCCAATCCGTTCGTTTTCCCGTAAACTAGACGAAAATTTGCATCGTTCTTGTACCGTTCTCCGAGCCCAAACTCTTGGACCTTCCTCCACGTTAATTGAGTCATGTGAAAAGAGTGACCTCTTTTAGAAGCTATTGAAAGAAGAATGTTATATTTCAACTCTGATTAAACATTGGCGAATTGTTATTGGATATATATGTGAAGAAAACAAATTTATGTAAAGGAAGAAAAACATATAAATATTTCCTTTAAATATAGCCTTATGGAACTATTGAGAAGTGAAACATGGATGGTGGACGGAAACTTTTCAATGGCTCCTTAAAAAAATCACACAGGCCCTATATGTTATTTGAGGTGAGACTTCCTTTACTAGGTGTATGCCATAATGCAGAGCAAGACACAAAATTCATATGAAGAACTGTTTCGTGCGGTGGTGCATCAGTGCAGTGAATTTAGTGAATACTCGGACCCTCTAACTGTGGTTATGGATTTCGAGACAGCGGAAATGCAGACTGTAAAAGCAACTTTCGGAAACTCGACACGTGTACAGCATTGCTTTTTTCACCCGACTCACTCAACGTGGAGAAAGGTCCAAGAGATTAGATTGGTGATGGGCATTTTTGCTAACCCTCACTCACCCTCACCCTCATCAATTCCCTCACCCTTACCCCCATTCACCCTCACCCTCAATCGACTTCCTCATCCTCACCCTCAGTTGACTCCTTCACCTTCACCCTCAGTTGACTACGTCACCCTCATCCTCAGCCACCTCACCCTCAGTTGATTCCCTCATATTCGCCATCAGCCACCCTTACCCTCAGTCGACTCTTTCACCTCACCCTCAGCCACCCTCACCCTCAATCGACACTTTCACCCTCACCCTCAATAGACTCTTTCACCCTCACTCTCAGACACCATTGTAACAGCGTCTGCAAGTATAATATTGATTGCAAACTAAGGTTTGCAATTCTATGAAGCTAATATCTGGAGAAGACAAGACCAGATTAGCTGACATGAAATTCTGTTAAAAAAAAAAAAAAAAAAAAAAAAAAAACCCTCTCCAGTAGTGCAAGGAATCGGTGCAAAATTGAATAAGGACAGAAGCCTCTTCGAATGAAAATTCTATCGTTTTCTCTCGGAGAAACAATAGACCAGAAATACTAAAAATTTTAAAATTGGATTCTTTATTCCGTCCCACAACTAAATTTGAATTTTGCAACCGCACTCACACCAGGAAGTAATAAACTTGAACGTGTCAAAACTAAAATAAATATGATCTGGTGTGCGAAGATCAGCTTAATATTTATTGGCTGGTTTGCAGTTGAGTGTCGTTTTCAGCACCGAGGCTCTATGAGATGGGGACTGGACTTAGTCCCGTAGCTAGGGGGGGGGGTTTGAATCCCCCTACGACCATGAAACTTCGAGTTCTTTCCTAGTATATAAGAAATAAATGTGACATCAACTCAAGTTCGCCCCCTCCCCATTGTCTCAGAGCTCTGGCTACGGGTCTTTGCGGACTTAGTGGAATCCAGACCACCGGAATGCATTCAAATTTTTCGAGGCTTTCCCCAGCAGAAATCGAAATTATCATGCCATAGAAACAGAATTCCTTCTCGTGACACTATTGCTTATTTTATTGGGAAAGTTTCAATATCTTGTAAATGTTCATCACTAATCACAAAAGTAATCTTTAAGCTCTAAGAAAACTCATTCCATCTTGAACAAAATCGAATTAATTTATTTTTTCAACCAAAGTTAGCTTAAAATATCTTCTTAAAGCTTTATCCCTTTATCAACCGAAGTTAGCTTAAAGCTTTATCCCTTTTCCGGAGACTGGTATGAACCCATTCAGTAGTCTGGGAAGCGTTGAAGAAAAGGACACGCTGTGCTTCATTTAAATCCGACAATTTCTAGAAAAGATATAGTTAAAACATTTTATTTCAAGATGGGGTGAATCTTAAACCTCTGACTAATTTGACCCCGAATAATAAGGGTAGCCATAACATTCAATATATATATATATATATATATATATATATATATATATATATATATATATATATATATATATATATATATATATATATATATATACTTCATAAACACCGAACATTTGACATGGAAGACCAGGGTTCAATTCCCAGCGGGAGTTCATGTGTTTCTGATCCCTCATTAAACTGTAGGTCTACGTCTCACATAGTGTCGCTAAACTGAAAATCAAACCAAATCAATCATAAACACCAAAAGTTTCCTGCGAAATTTATCATGGAATTTATGGTAAAATTTATTTTTAAAATCGAAGCAGTGATGATGATTAATAAGCATAAAGAAAATATGTCATTTTGCATCAAAATTGATATTTTTGCCCGGAAGTCATTATGGAAAATTGGTTTATCACATTACTTATAAGAGAAAATTTTCAAGTAAATTACCCCTTATTTTTGAACGATTTCAATCCCATGTAGTGAGGAAATTCTAAAGAGAGTACAGATATCGTACTGCATCAAAGTCGGATTATTTTTACATTGGTTATCCTGGTTATGTGAAGTTGTCCTCCTCCCTCTAAGTCAAAATTTAAAAATTAGATACTACGAACAATTAGGTCACATCTGTTCCAATTTGTTCATCATGCTCCATAATTTGTTCCTGCAAATTTAAGAAGAGAGCGACCAAAACATGGTGATGGGGCCAACTTCACACTTGTATATTCAATATCACAGAATCAATCGAAGCCAGTACCAACAGTTAGGTCACAATTTGTTGCATTTTGTTAACTATGCATTTTGTTAACTATGCCACGCTTATTAATTGATAAGGCGCACCAGAAAAGATACGGGTCAACTTCGCATTTGCATACTCAATGTAGCAGAATTAATCTAAATTCTGCCCTTGTCCCAAGTATGTCCCAATATAAAACTGAACAAATTACGGAACATAGTGAAAAATTTGGTACAAATTATTACTTAATTATTGGTTTTTAGATGAATCCTGTGATATGGAATGTGGAAGTGTGAACTTCCTTCTCTCCCACTTCCCACCTTATTTTGGTCCTTCTGTCATTAAATACGCATGAATAAATTATCAAACATAGTGAACAAATTGGAATAAATTGTGGTGACCTAATTATGGTAATATTTAACTTTTAAATTTAGAATGTGAGGAGCTAGCACAAGGTTAACCTCCACCTAGTTTTGGTCTCTGATTTCTTAAATAAGCGTGAACAAATTATGGGACATAGTGAACAAATTAGAACAAATTGTTACCTAATTATTGATAGTATTTAATTTTTAAATTTTAAACGTTGGGGGCTAGTTCGGCCCTGCCTTGTTTTGGTCTCTCTCTCCCTAAATAAGTGTGAACAAATTGTGGGACATAGTAAACGAATTGTAACCTAATTATTAGTAATAATTAACTTTTAAACTTTGAGTGTGTATATAAGTATGGGAAGGGGCTAGCGTGAAATTTACCCTTACTTTGTTTACCCTTACTGTATTGTTGGATTTTTTTAATTAAACACTAATTTATTAAACATAAATAAATTTGTAAATGAGTCATTCCTGAAAATATTGTCGATAAAAAACTAACCGCAACAGTAAACTATCCATTGTGGACTTTTTCATCATATTGATTTATTCATATTGAAAGGTTATGTGAAATACGAACAAAATCAATATGAATAAATTTGTAAATGAGTCGTTCCTGAGAATATTGTCGATAAAAAACTAACCGCAACAGTAAACTATCCATTGTGGACTTTTTCATCATATTGATTTATTCATATTAAAAGGTTATGTGAAATACGAACAAAATCAATATGAATAAATTTGTAAATGAGTCGTTCCTGAGAATATTGTCGATAAAAAACTAACCGCAACAGTAAACTATCCATTGTGGACTTTTTCATCATATTGATTTATTCATATTGAAAGGTTATGTGAAATACGAACAAAATCAATATGAATAAATTTGTAAATGAGTCGTTCCTGAGAATATTGTCGATAAAAAACTAACCGCAACAGTAAACTATCCATTGTGGACTTTTTCATCATATTGATTTATTCATATTGAAAGGTTATGTGAAATACGAACAAAATCAATATGAATAAATTTGTAAATGAGTCGTTCCTGAGAATATTGTCGATAAAAAACTAACCGCAACAGTAAACTATCCATTGTGGACTTTTTTCATCATATTGATTTATTCATATTGAAAGGTTATGTGAAATACGAACAAAATCAAGTGAACAATTTTTGAGAAAATCGTCCTCCAAGAGTAAAATACTTTTTGTGGATTTATATATTCAAAACGATGTATGCTATATTGTAGGACTTTCAATGAAATATTTATTTATGAAATATAAACAAATTTGTGTGCTGATGTAATTTTGACGCACCACATTTTGGAAGATTTACACTTAAATTCAGTACTTTGCATGAGAAGACATATTTATAAGGAACAAATTTCTGCAAGCGACAAAATTAAGTACAAAGTAATACGGCTGTATTTTAGATTTACAAGTGTAGGGTTACTAGCGTAAAATCATTACAAGTACTTTACAACGGATAAAATAAGTGAGTGCATATGAAAGATGACTCTATTAGATACTATTTTCTACTGGCGGTGTATTTCTGAACAATGTACAGAAGCTGTGTGTTATTATAGGTTTATCAATGGAAAATTCATGAAATATGAACAAACTTGCTTGAATTTTGATAAAATTGGGTTTCAGGGCTCATCTGTGGCTAAGCGGTTAGCATACGCGCCTTTGGCGTGGGAGACCCGGCTTCAATTCCCGAAGGGAGCTCATGTGGTTCGGATTCCACGTTAATCAGTAGGCCCACGTCTCATATAACCTCGCTGCTGAAAAGGACGTTAAACCCAAAATCAACTCAACCCAACTCAAAATTGGGTTTCAGGAAAAATAGGACTTCTCTCCTATTGTTGGTCGGAAGTCCTAAATAAAAGGATTTTTCATTTATGGTAAATACCATTGTAAAACTTAACATTTCCTTCTTGCCCATCAACTACTCTCTTTACTGTGTGCTGTGTTGCAGTTGATTTTATGTTGAAATAATATTTTACATTATTCACGAAATTTAAGGAATAACATTTAGGCCCTATCCATTTTTCTTTTGCTGGAAGAAGTTGTTATTTATTTTTGTACTGTAAATGCAGCAAAATATAGCAGATTGTTGTTGTCTTTTCCTAGTGGTGGCCCATATACTCCTATACGAACATACTACTTGTAATAACGGCTCAAGTCCAGACTAAAAAGTTAAGCCTTATCTACAAGGTGGCCACAAAGTCCCACTACCCTATCCTACACAAGTAAAGTGAACAAATATTTTCTGGAGCAATTGTTCTTGTTAATGTATAGTCTAATGCATTTGTGATATCCTCATCTGCTATATACAATTAATAAAACCTAAGGCGGGAGGTCTGTGCACTGTCATTCTCATGGCAAAGTATAATACGCTACCATGTTCTATTCAACATTTTTTTTTCTGGGGCAATGCTAGCGTGACATGGGCGAAAAGCTTGTCTCACAGCATCTTTCAGTTCATCAGTGGTATCATATTTTTTTTCTTGTCACGATCACTTTATGAACTCCCATGCATTATCACACTTTCTTCCAATACTTCACCTTAAGGAAAGAAATGATAACAATTTAATCAAGCAAAACGTTCTGTTTTTCTCATCTCATGAACCGTACTTAATAAATTACTACGTAATTCACAATTACACTATGTGATCAAAAGTATCCGGACACCTGGCTGAAAATGATTTACAAGTTCATGGCGTCCTCCATCGGTACTGCTGAAATTCAATATGGTGTTCGCCCACCCTTAGCCTTGATGACAGCCTCCTGGAAGGTTTCTTGGGGAATGACAGCCCATTCTTCACGGAGTGCTGAACTGAGGAGAGGTATCGATGTAGGTCCGTGATGCCTGGCACGAAGTCGACGTTCCAAAGCATCCCAAAGGTGTTCTATAGGATTCACGTCAGGATTCTGTGCAGGCCAATCCTTTACAAAGATATTATGGTCGTGTAACCACTCCGCCACAGGCAGTATGAACAGGTGCTCGATCGTGTTGAAAGATGCAATCGCCATCCCCGAATTGCTCTTCAAGAGTGGGAAATAAGAAGGTGATTGAAACATCAATGTAGGCCTGCGCTGTGAGAGTGCCACGCAAAACAACAAGCGGTGCAAGCCCCCTGCAAGAAAAACACGACCACACCATAACACCACCACCTCCGAATTTTACTGTTGGCACAACACACGCTAACAGATGACGTTCACCGGGCATTCGCCATACCCACACTCTGCTATCGGATCGCCACATTGTGTACCGTGATTCGTCACTCTACACGTTTTTCCACTGTTCAATCGCCCAATGTTTACGCTCCTTACACCAAGCGAGCCGTCGTTTGGCATTTACCTTGCGTGATGCGTGGCTTATGAGCAGCCGCTCGACCATGAAATCCAAGTTTTCTCACCTCACGCCTACCTGTCATAGTACTTGGAGTATTGCAATTTGGAATTCCTGTGTGATGGTTTGAATAGATGTCTGCCTATTACACTTTACGACCCCCTTCAACTGTCGGCGGTCTCTGTCAGTCAACAGACGAGGTCGGCCTGTTCGCTTTTGTTCTGTACGTGTCCCTTCACGTTTCCACTTCACTATCACATCAGACACAGTGGACCTAGGGATGTTTAGGAGTGTGAAAACCCCGCGTACAGACTTCTGACACAAGTGACACCCAATCACCTGACCATGTTCGAAGTCCGTGAGTTCCGCGGAGCACCCCATTCTGCTTTCTCGTCTAATGACTACTGAGGTCGCTGATAATGAGTACCTGACAGTAGGTGGCAGCACAATACACCTAATATGAAAAAACGTATGTTTTTGTGGGTGTCCGAATACGTTTGATCACATAGTGTATATTGATAAATCTCAAATTTCTTAGATTGTTGATAGTGATTCATAAAAAAAAAAACTACTAGTAGGGCTATATCTTCATCCAACTTCATGAGGGTAACAAAACCTTTGAAAAGTTTTAAATTTACCTTCATGAAAAAAAAATCATTATTACATTAAAATCGATAAAAATCTTGCGATAAAGTTTTCGTGGAACAAATAAACAGATAGACAAACAAACAAATGGATATTGTATTGGATGATAGATGCTTAGTTACGCTTGCTTCAATAATTTCTAGCTACTTTTCTCCATTTAAGCATGCAATAACTTGTAATATTTTAAACTTTTGTTCTATGCTGAACGATTTGCTGTAGTTCTATTATCAATCAAGTTGTCAAGGTTGGGCTATGTTATATCAAAGATGACAGTGGATGACAACCAAACAACTTAAAATAATAACTGGTTGATTGACTTAATTTAACGTATCTTTTCTACACCGAGACCACATAAAACATGTTTCTTTAAGTTAACGTAAGATCCTACCGGGAATCATAAATATAATAACATTGATGGTTGGAAGTGTTTTGTATTATTACACCAGCTTCACAACAATAACCAAACGCGACAAAGAGCACACGATTCGTTGTTCTGATGTTACTTTTTACACTTAAAAGTACAAGAAATTTTTCAAACATTTTGAATCATACACACAATTCAATTAAAACACATGCCAAATTTTGTTAATGTGAATAAATCGTACGCTGGAGCAGACAGACATACAAAAGCACATAGTAACTAATATTTCTTTAGCTACCTTCCTCTCTATTTGACTGTGTAAAAGTAGTTCCGAATTTTTCTCTGCCAAATGATTGCCAGACCTATGCCAGCAGTCAAATTATTTTGATTGGGCAGGTTGACGTTCGTTGAAAATGTTATCTAATACAGCATTATTGTACCGGTTGCACAACACTAACTAAATGTGGCAAAGAGTACACGCTTTACTCAAATCTGGACAATCTTACCTTGTATCTCGTCTCACCGCGGCAACTGCCACGAATTTCGCCGGCCCTTCCCATCTTAACTGATTCAAACATCAATTCACGAAGTACTCGAACTTCAATCAATAGTTTCAGTGTGCGCTGATATCTTTCTAGATGAATTTGCAAATGCTACAAAAACATTTGTGAAGGTTCCTTATTACGTATCAAATCTTTTAGAGTAAAAAAATAAACACCTTGCTTCTCAAAACTGTAATGGACTGGGTTTCTTGAAAAAAGTACAATGCATAGTTTATAGATCTATCACTGTTTTAATTTGGTATCCTTCCTCTGAGTAAAAACTGGAATGAACTTCCTATTGACTGTAATTCACTTTTCTGCCGGTTATCGAGTCTAAACACAAAAAATTAATGAAGAGTATTCTACAACTGGCAGACAAATAAATTATATCAGGAAATTCGTTCCAACTTTTACTTTCACAAGAAGAACAACAAATTAAAACAGTTATACGCAGGGATGGCTCCACCATATGTCCAACACGTGTATTTGCACCGGACGGCAAAATCTGTCATAATTGTATTATTTAAAATAAATATTTCTTGTTGGAAACAGAATTCATGATGATGGTAGTTAAATTTACTAACAAGTAGACTTACGGAAGTGTCACTCACCGATTTGGATGAAACTTTGCATACTTGTAGAACATCGAAAAATAATCGACACGTTTTTTATTTTATTTTTTATTTCGGCAATGGCGCGGGATTAAGGGTAGAAACCACCCTTTGAACGTTAGGGGTGGTCTCCAAGTACAGACAGAAAGCAATCATTTAATATACAAGAAAACATACTGCCAGGGGATTTAGAACAGCTGATTCACAATCTGACGTCAAAATTACAAAATTCAAAATGGCGGATTCAATATTGTGATTACAATTACTAAAAGTCTTCTGGTTTGAAATGCTCTGCAGTTAACCAGAAACAATTATGGTTGGCAGGGGTTATTGCAAGAATGTTCCAGACCGAATTGAAACCCCTTTCTGTACTTATTTTGACGGGATGCTTGATTAAAGTGAGTCTGTGCACCTCTCACTATGGGGGGTGCTTATTTAAAGTGAATCCCCATGTCTCCCACTGTGTCAGAACTTCATATATCCTCAATTGTTATAATTATGAATTTATTGAGACATTTGACAGTAATGATATTCCGAAAAGAAAGTGTGTATGACACATAAACATTGTTTACACGACACACAGCTCATTACGGCAAAAACTGTGCAATATAGCAAAATGCTGCACAATTTTTGAGACAAATTGTTACAGGATTTTCAAACACAGGTGGTTTTTCTTCCAAATAACCGCTTTTGTACCACATATACCTAATAAAGTTTGCAAATCTGGGAGAAAAAAAAACTGATTATGGATTAGTGATTGGATCTTAATCATATTATTACGTAGATATAAATGTATGTTATAGTTGTAGAGAAGAACAATGTCAGAAAAATGTCTCAAGAAGTTTTTTCACGGCCTAAAGAAGAGCACATGAAGAGGCTGAAGCCTACTAGTTGTTACTCCAGGAATGATTTCTATTTTGAGGTACTCAAAAGTTGATAAATTGAAACCACGAATCTACTGACAAAATGGGCTTTGCAATAAAAGCTGGGCTAAGAACCCCGAATACTGAGGGGCGAGGAAACTTACTTTCAATAAGCACCCCACATAGTGAGAGGTGCAAAGACTCACTTTAATAAAGCATTCCGTTAAAACTAATACAGAAAAGGATTTCAAATTGGTCTGGTTAGGGGGCGCGGTGGCTCAGTGGTAGAGCGTTCACCTCTGGTGCTTGGGGTCCCGGGTTCGATCCCAGCCTCCGCCAAGTGAACTTTGTGGTGGACAAACACCGTGCTCGTGGGTTTTCTCGGGGTTCTCCCGTTTCCTCCTACTTTCTTCATTTCACTCATCTCTCATAATCAGCGTCTCCTTTAGCCTAACCGGCATAACCGTGGGACGTAAAACTTAGAGATTTCATTTTTTCAAATTGGTCTGGAACCTTCTCGCAATAACCCCTGCCAACCATGATTGTTCTTGGCTAACTGCAGAACATTTCAAACCAGAAGACTTTTAGTAATTGTAATCACCATATTGGATCTGCCATTTTGAATTTTGTAATTTTGACGTCATTTCATTTCATTTATTTGCCTGCTTCATTAGCTTACAAAGCATGAGAAATTCTCATGTAAGCATTACAGTTGTCAGAAAAAAACATACAATATTGTCAAGTATCAGAGGTACACATCATGCATTTTCTAAAATACAAATCCATATAATAGGATATATTAAGTATAAAAACATGACAATTTACATCGTAATTAGGTAACTGTTTGTACCACACCAGGCATGCACTCACGAGTATCTGTTACCAACTCTTCACTTAATGAATCATTTAGACATTCTTTATTGGTGTAATAGCACTTTTCAGCAAGTAGATTATATAATGTCTTACCAAGAATAGAAACATTGGTCATATTTTTCAAGTACAGAGGAAGTTTATTATACAATCTTGACACAATTCATGTACACGGTTTTGCTTATATTAGCATATTTTTGATGCATTACAAATATATCACTACCTTGCCTTGTATTATGGCAATGAACATTTTGTTAAAGATAAAAAGATGCTTGTTTTTCACAGTAAAAAGAATAGATTGATAAACGTATAAGCTGGGGAGTGTTAAAATTTTTGCTTCTATGAAAACCTTTTTACATGTCGATTTTGTGGGTAATCCAAAAATTATTCTAATCGCTTTCTTTTGCAATCGGAAAGTGCTTAAACTATTTTCAGCAGATCTCCAGTGTATTATGCCGAAGTTAATTAATGAATTAAACTTGGCGTAGTAAAAACTAAGAAGTGTTTCTCGCGACAGAGTACCTTGAAGTTTGTATAAGGCAAAACACACGCTACTTAGTTTCTTGTTTAAAGTGGAGATATGAGCAGACCATGAAAGATCGTCACTTATGATTACACCTAAAAGCTTTGTCAGATTCTGAATCAGTTGTCTAAAAAACCTACTGGCAGTGTGTTTTCTTGTATATTAAACGGTTGTTTTCTGTCTATACTTGGAGACCACCCCTAACGTTCAAAGGGTGATATCTATCCTTAAACCCGCACCATTGCCGAAAAAAAAATTACGGGTCTATTATTTTTCGATGTTCTTCGAGTATGCAAAGTTTCATTCAAATCGGTGAGTGACACTTCCGTAAGTCTCCTTGTAAGTGATCTTCTATTTGAATACTACATTCATAAATCATGAAGTATATCGCATTAGTTTAAAATCACATGGGCAGTGTTAAAGCAAATGGTCGAACAAATCGCAGCATGAATTGCTTGATTGTTGTCAAATAAAAGAACTCAATTCATGAACAGTAGCGTACACCGGTTCCATTTAGTTAGTTATCACAGTTTTGATATGAAAACTAATATTGCTTGTGTCACAAACAAGTTTCTTGTCATTGAAGGTGCAAAAAAGTTTTTTAAATCTAATTAAAAAAAAACAAAACAAAAAAAAACAAAGTAGAAGGAAAATCAAGAAATAAAAATAAGAGGTAGTTGCACTGGAATTGCAAACTGATATAATGAGATTGAAGCTCGATATTGAATTTAATAAAAAGGATTACCATGTGTCCTCTGCAGGTGTATTTGTTTTATCTTTCACTAACATAATAGATTATTATTTAAAGAAAAGAAAAAGACACAGCGAGATTGTATTTATTGTTTGGTCCTTCTGAGTGCGAGTGTCTTTTCCCTTTCCTTCATTGTTTATGATGATGCAACATATTTAAAATCGTGGCTTTCAAGTTTTGTTCTTTCTGGAGAAAGGGACGGGAGCTTCAAATGATGCCATTGCACGGAGCAGCAAATTGCCTAGGACAGGCCCTGTTTATAAGATACCAAAAAAGAATTAAGATACTATGCATCTTTCTTTTACCAAAAAGCCAAGTTTATTACAATTTTGAGTAGTGAGGTATTTTATCTTTTCGCTCTGAAAAGTAACATAGGTTGAGAGGAATCATTACATAGAACTCCAGCGAAGCACCATTTAAAAGTCATTGACAAATGTGTCAGTGCACACCGAAACTTTTTGATTGCAGTTCAGTTACTTTGTTTGATATTTGAGCTATTTATTGTCCGTCCGATAGCATCTTTCAGTAAGCACACTCTTCAGCTTTGGAACTCAGATATTACTTTACAGAATCAAAAGTAGAAGAAACGTTTCATACATTTGCAATCATACAGTCAAACAAGAAAAGGAAATGAATAAATGAATAAACACAGAAAAACAACTTTTCAATCAAAAAATTAAACTTTTATTTTCTTTTCTTTCATTTTCACCATCAATTTCAGATGTATATATATGGAATGGTGTTATCCCTGCTCTTTCATATAAACAATACATCATTTACTTTTTTCTTTAATCCCCCAAAAAACAATCCAATAAGAAAACTTTTTTTTCACAAAAATACCATATTTCTATAATGTTTTTCCTTTTCTTTTCAAGTAACTAAATCATCACCATCATCATCATCAGTTGTTTAGTCATACTATCTTCTAATGAATTAGTTATACTTTACATCATCACATTTTAATTGTATCCTAATCTATGTTTATAGGCTTATTTGGCGAAAATATATATACATATCTGTTATATATTTTTTTCTTTCTCTGGAAACCATATCAAAACAATAGCTTTCAGTGTGTGGCAGAGGCCATAAATAAGTACTACCTTTTATTTGATAAATCTAGATTTTCTTTCTGTTTTTATTGATTTTTGTAAAAAATAGCTCAAAAGACATAACAATAAAAACAGCACAACAAGCACACTGCTTAATTTTTTTAAAGATTTCTTTTTCTTAGAAAAAATAATAATCAATCACGCAGCAAAGAAATAGTAGGAACGAAAGCATGCAATATTAATATTGTTTTTATAAGCTGTAAAACACACAACATAGTTTTTTTTCTAGCTTTTATTAGATATTAACTTCTTAGATAGAAGTTACTAGTTATAAAATTTTTCAATAATTGACACGAAGGATTTTTGTTTCTTGGTTATAATCAATAAATAGTACACAATGAATAAGGAGCTGAAAAATGAATCTACACCACAGTAGTAGTAAAATAGTATTGACAATTTTAAAGAAACTTTTAAGAAAAGTATGTGTACGTATGTATTCTTTTTTTTTATTCATTTTGCTGGGCATGGAGGTTAGTTAAAAATTAAAGTTCGTATCACGATACATTAGGCCTTTCTTTCGATGCAGAAAAATTCATCTGCATTCTTAAAGTTACTTATTCCTTTTTGAAGAAAAAGAATAAAACAGTGGTTCTCAAAATGGGGTGTCAATCCAAATAAACTGCAATACATTTTCAACTTATTTCGGTGCTAACATAAAATGATTTGTAAAATAAATTCTGTAGTTGTGCAAAAAAAAAAAAAAGTACTTTTCCCTGCACTATTATTATCAAACGCTCTGTCTGTCGATTACCACTCTTCTTTCAGAACAAAAAGGTGATATGTGACTTTTGGTCCTCACTGTACAATAATCAGTACGTGCCTTCAACGCAGGGAAACTCTGGTTCGATTCTCGTGGAAGCTCGTCTGGTTCTGATCCCACGTTAAGCTGTTGTTCATGTCTCATAGCCTCTGTGCTGAATGAAACGCTAAACTTTAAATTAACCAACTTACGGTACAAGTATCACTGCTAGTACTTATTTCTGTTCTTTTGCAAATGAACAGTCATCACTACTAAAATTTATTTCTGCCGTTTTCCAATGTACAATCATCACTTCTACAAATTATTTCTGTTGTTTTCCAATGTACAATTATCACTTCTACAAATTATTTCTGTTGTTTTCCAATGTATGATCATCAGTACTAGAAATTATTTTTGTTGTTTTCCACTGTACGATCATCACTCCAATGTACAATCATCACTACTAGAAATTATTTCTGTTGTTTTCCAATGTATAATCATCACTACTAGAATTTATTTCTGTCGTTTTCCAATGTACAATCATCACTTCTAGAAATTATTTATGTTGCTTTTCAGTGTACGATCATCACTGTTAGTAATTATTTTTGTCCTTTTCGAATGAACAATCATCACTACTAGAAATTATTTTTGTCGTTTTGCAATGTACAATCATCATTGCTAGAAATTATTTCTGTTGTTTTCCAATGTACAATCATAAAACTAGAACTTATTTCTGTCGTTTTCCAATGTACCATCATCACTTCTAGAAATTTTTGTTGTTTTTCAATGTGCAATCATCACTACTAGAAATTATTTCTGTTGTTTTCCAATGTATAATCATCACTACTAGAATTTATTTATGTTTTCCAATGTACAATCGTCACTTCTAGAAATTACTTTTGTTGTTTCGCAATATCATCACTACTAGAAATTATTTGTCGTTTTCCAATATCATCACTACTAGAAATTATTTCTGTTGTTTTTCAATGTACGATCATCACTATTAGAAATTATTTCTGTCGTTTTGCAATGTACGATCATCACTACTAGAAATTATTTATGTTGTTTTCCAATGTACAATCATCACTACTAGAATTTATTTCTGTCGTTTTCCAATGTACAATCATCACTTCTAGATATTATTTCTGTCCTTTTCGACTGAACAATCACCACTACTAGGAATTATTTTTGTCGTTTCACAGTGTACAATTATCAATAATAGTAATTATTTCTATCGTTTTTCAATGTACAATCATCACTACTAGTGTTTACTTCTATCGTTTTAGGATGTACAATCATTATTATTAATAATTGTTCTCATCACTTCTTAAAATGTCACAGTGAAAATTGGAAGTTTGATTTCTTGCAATCAGTTAAGTTCGCAACTTGTTTGTGAAACATTCCCTCTGAGGACATTTCAATGAAATCAATAGTTTTTAAGCTATTATTTCATTTTTTATTTTTATTTTTTTTTTTTTTTGGCTTCTCGAACAATCTTGTAGAAAAATGCCATTCATATCTTCTTTTTCTTCAAGTGCATATTCTCACAACTGCAATATAGAAAATTTTGACTGTGTCGAATGCCTGTGCGATCTTTGTTTTCCAGTCAATTGATTTATATGGGAAAAATATTTTATGTTTTCTTCGAAATATACTGAAATTCGAATTTACTTATTTCTTTTTTTCTAAATTTATTTAAATGTCATATACTTCGTGGCAATTTATCTGTTATATACAATCTCGAGATAAAATAATCAATTTTTTTTTAAGTAATGTGAAATTTTTGTATATAATGCAAATTCATTTTGTAAACACAAGAGGCATTTATAAACTAGACTTGTAATAAAAATCAGTAAAATCAAACCATTAAAATTACAGAGAAAACAAAAAAAAAAAATTGCAGATAAATCAATGTTAATATATAGAAGTTCTTGAGCAGCTAAACGAGGTACTCATCTGTTCGATCTAATTCACATGGATAAGAATACAAGGGTTTTAAAAGACAGATGAGTGTGTTGAATTTCTGAACAAGACTGTACATCAGAAATCCCAATCTTGCAGTTTTGATTTGCTTTGCAACTTTTAGGTAAAGTTAAATCTGGAAAATTTCCTCTTTTTTGTTTACCTGTTGTTACTTTATATAAAAATATGGAGTTGACTTTACTTTGTGTTTAGATACTTCCGACAGTAGTCATTACAATTTTAACCACCACACATTTATCATTTCAATCGTTAATTATAAAGGTAATACTGGAGTTTGAGAACCACTGCAATACATGGTTTTTAATAGCTTAAAATGCTCCTTAAATTTTACATAAACCATTTTCTTTTGCTTTGTATATATTTCATGTTAGCACTTAGTCTGAGAAAAGAAATGTCAGTTATATACTTATTCAACTTTAATAGCATATGGTAGCAATGAAGTTATTTACAACATTATATTAAAGGAAAAGCTGACAGCCAGGTTATATCAAAATATTTAAACCTTCATACTGGTTACATCACACTAATTTTTATATATTAAGTTCCATTGTAAACTAGATGTGATAATTCACCTTCATTAACCTGACATAAGTAACTAACTATTTTTTTTTTGCTTTAATTCCCCTTTTAATACTGTCGATTAACACATTGCTTCAGTAAATGGTCCAAAATATTCTCCATTCAATTCTCCAATATTTCCGTTATAAAAATATGAAAAAGCAACTAGTCTAAGAGATGGCTTTAAAATGTAAGTTTGATTTAATCGAATGTATCTAGATATGTTTTTAACACATGTAAATAATTTCCTTTTAAAATATATTAAATCTCTTTGGTAATTTGCAACAGAATAACCGAAGAGGTTTAGCGTATTTAGCTTGTTATGAACACTGTTTGCAACATACTAAAGAAAAAATAATGAAAAGTATCAAGCATTTAGATTATATTAGTCCGAACAGAGAAGATTGTAACTTTAAAATATGAATAATCCCGGTCCGAAGAGAACATTTGATCATCCAAAATTAACCTAAGTATTTATTTTCTGCTAGATTCCGGAATCATTTTAACCAGAGGAAGGTGATCTGATCTGCAATTTCTTCAAATAGTGTGCAGTTGAACTAAACGTTGATCTTTTATCTCTAGCAAAATAGTTTGATACATAGATACTTTAAAAAAATGAAAATATAACAGTTTTGCACACAGATACAACAAGATATTTTAACACATAGGAACTTTTAGAACAAAATAACTGAAGAAAAGTCATAACATAAGACTTCTGCAAACAAACATGAATAATGGGAAATTTTATATCAAAGATAATTACCAAGATATTAGACTGGTTACACTTACCATTTTTTATAACGGAAATAGGAATAAACAATCGATGTGTTCAAATATCAAAACAAAATTTTACAATATTTATAATCATTATGTTTTATCTCTAGTAATTGGTACATTATGTTTATAGTTAGGAGATGAAAAAATTAAGAACTAGCTTGGTATGTTGAAGATAGATCAAATAAAGCTTGATGTTTCCTTATGGTCAGTGACTTGTGAATCCGAACAGGAACCTTCCGAAGTCAACAGGATCATGAATCTCTTTCTAAAACTTTTACTCGATTTTTGACAATTTATTTATATATTTTTTAATCAGGGAACCAATAAATTAGAAAGCACATTTCTTAATTACAATTTTAACGTGTTTGCAATTTTTCTTCAGCATAAAACAATTATGTTACTTGTCTCAATACTCATACCAATTATCTATTTATAGTAATTAAATATTCCAGTGTTGAATTTCAACGCAGTTACGATAGTTAGGTTGTACTTTTCCACAGATTTATACTGTATTAACTCTTTTACGACTTATGCTATAAATAGGGTCAGCCTTCTGTTTGTAATAAGTTCAATATTTATATGTTCCTTTAAATAGAATTTGATTGAGGCGTTGACATGGAAAAGGATGGAAGTCACATACACACAAAATAAATAAATACATAAATAAAAAACGAAAGTTAATTTATTGGCAGATAAGATAGAAGAACCCATGCCAATGACATAATAAAGCCAGTAAGTCGCTAGAAGAAATAGTTTAGTTTCTGAAGTTTTCCAAAGATAAGATTAGCGGTAAATGTGAGAGGGCTTGGCACAAACCTTTAAAGTTTGGTTTTTGTAACTTACAATGCTTTTCCATGGCAACGCCTCAATTGTTGTAGTTCCAAGTGTTTATATCCGGGCGTGATAGAAACTATGCGATTCTTGCGAAGCATTGAAGTGTATGCACAAAAATTACAACGACCGTTTGTTCTAATCTAACTCTTGGGTCTAAATTCTTCACCGATTTTCAAGTTTTGCAAAACAAATTTTAAAATTATAAGATTTAGATGACGTTACAGTCATTACGTGAGTTGATAACAGTTTAATTTTTCTACTATTTCCTATCCTCATTATTTTAACTTTATGTTACAAAACTTCCTTCTGCAACTGACTTGAGAAAGTATAGAGGATTTGGCCCAAAAATCAAAGTAATAGAAGAGCACTGAAAATGAGTGTTTCGACAGTGAAGTTGAAATCTCGCATGAAGTTTACGCAAAAGTAACTTTGTGAAACGATGTAGCCGTTAACACTAGTTACCATAAACAATGTAGCCGCTAACACTAGTTACCATTCTT
The DNA here is from genome assembly GCF_964235325.1 of Thermobia domestica. Classification (NCBI taxonomy): domain Eukaryota; kingdom Metazoa; phylum Arthropoda; class Insecta; order Zygentoma; family Lepismatidae; genus Thermobia; species Thermobia domestica. The sequence continues at coordinate 60,974,442 of NC_137458.1, forward strand.
CTTAACGTTTATTTTTTCTCTGATCACCTATTCGACGGTGTAGTGATCTCACTGTTCATGATAAACAAAACGAATCAATGGCTATTGAATATTGCTGATTTCTTGAAACGATTCTACTAAAGTATTCCCTGTTGTTCAGTCAACAATCTATTTCTTGAACTACGTCAGTGAATTGGAAGATACATTCATTGTGTTTCCGTGCTTTGGTTAATAGCAGGTAAGGAACATAGTAATCACAATTGGAAGAATTTGTAGCTAATATACATATGAAGTAAATAACAAAGAAAGTAACTGCAATCATTAGTTGGTTCCGAAAGTGATAGAGTTGATAGCTAGGTGGATAAGAGTGGAACACTCTTTGACACAATGTCTGTAACTCCATATACTCTACCAGAGTTTCTCAACAATAGATATCTAGCGACACGAAACCGTTTGACTTGTTTCTACTGATTTTTTGTCAGGACGTGTGTTCAAACATACACCTTTTTCATACTTGAAATAAACCCTAAAATAGGGCGTTTATGATAACTTAAAAAAGATCAATACATGTCAACCTAATCAACACTGCAAATTAGCACAAAATTCAATAATTAAGAATGTCTTATTCTAACATTAACCTAATATTTAGCATACAATTTCAAGCCAAATTTGGAATCTTCCATTTCCTGATCATCAGCAGATGATCAGGAATGTGGTGTTAAAGTTGCAACGATAATATATGTGTTGTTAAGGATAATGGACCGGTACGAAAGATACCAGTTTTTTGGTAGCCAGACCTGCACATTTATCCTGTTAAATTTTGTGGTCATACTTATACATTGATGCTGTTAATATATAATAAGTAAGGACACCATCAATGTTAGATGTGTTTTTGAGACATACGACGAAAACATAATAAATATTAAGGAAATACAAAGTTTTGAAGGTACAAAAATAGTTTAATTTCTTGCAGTAATTATCGAAGTAAGTTTTAGTGGTTGCTAAAGCTAGTTTTATCGAACTTGGAACCTTATCTTTAATTGTGTACATAGATTACAAACTAATGTTACAATAACAATTTGTTTCATTAATGAATTACGGGAATTTCAAAGGTATTTACGTAGAGAGAGTATATATGCTGTATGTCAAGGGTTGCTTACAGAATACAGAACCCATTTTTTCTTCAAACTGTTAATTAGAATCCTAATATAAGGTCAAATGATTGAATATTAATTGATGAGCTAGAAAACAGTAAAACCCATTTCTTAGATATTTCAACTTAAAAAAGGAAATCATAAATTATATAACTATCTTACTGGTAACTGAAGTGCCTTTATACTGATTTTAAAGAACATTAAAAATAACTGTGAATCGTTCCCACCAGGATACTTTCCAGTTATATTTCTATTCATTAATGTTATCTACGTTCCTTTACAATCTGATGAAATATTTAGCGAAAGTCCTCTACTGTTTTTTTAATGTTTTGTAATAATGTTCTTACTGTTTTCTAGTAAGTATTTTGCTTTTCATGCCTGCTTTGGGATTCCTATTGTCTTAAATATAATGAAAGATTTGATAGACAAAAATTGCCGAAACGTCCTGGGAGCAGCAATTAGTATAATTAATTTCTGCGGAGAGAAGGAATAAATAAATAAATAAAAGTGAAAGAAATGAAAAGAAAGTTAAAATTGAAAGATAAGTAGAAATGGGCTAATCAGGAAATTGTGTTACTTTCGTAGCAGTAATTTAGAAATATAATGTTATGAATTTGAAATTTTTCCTAATTTAATTTTTTTAAGAAGTAGATTAAAATGTATTTATTCTTGAATTCTTCTCCTTCTTCTTCTTCTGATTATAATAATATCTTCTGGGGTGTTGCAGTGTAGTAATGAACGAAACTTTCTTTAGAACGACAAAAGAAGTTCAATTTATTAAATAAAGGACAAATGCTTTATTATCTTCAGCAAAATTCGGCCAAACTAGGATGGCATTTTGAGACAGAGATGAGCAAAAATATAAAATAGAAAATAGAAAATTTCATATACTCCTAACAAATTACACAACTTGTGATTTGTGATGTGAAACTTATAAAGTAATAGATATTATTGTTTAACAATAGTAAATTTATTTATTGTGTATTGAACATGAAATATTAAATTAAGTCAACTCTACAATTATGTGTTGCAGAATAATGAAGAGAATAATAAATATCCTAATGTTAATGAGGGAATTAGTGGAAATAAATTGTGATAATGTAGGGAAATGGAAATAACTTGAAGAAGTGTCTTCATAGGATGTTTATTTTCCAGAAACCCTACAGAACTTCAGGTTAAACTTTGTAACACTAAACTGAACGTTTATTGTTGAGCTATCATGGTCCCCTTGAACATGAAATAATTATTTCCTTGAACATTTTCTGTTCTAATGTAAACAAATATTATTGGGAATGAAAATTTTCTTACTAGTGTCATCAGAAAAATGTAAAAAGCATGATATTATACGATCAAGAGATATCATTGCATGTATAAAGATTTCAATTTATTTGACTCACTGCGGAAGTTTATTCAGAGGGACTAGTCACTTGGAATAAAGAACAAAAAATTCTATATTAAGTTAAAATGAGAGAAATGGAAATTCAGGTTTTTAAGAATAGAATAAAGTTTAGTGTAACATAGAATATAATCCATTTTTTTCTGAATATCATCCTTTGATTCATAGTTACTGTTTATGTACCAGAAAAGTAAGAGACATTCTTCATTTTTGCTAATAATATTATTTCAACATTTTGATACTTGAGAATCTTTTTCAAAGCTGTAGGTTAAATTACAAGACTAGAAAAATGTGGCTTATACGCAATAAAAAAACTTCGATGTCGATATTTCCAAGAATATTCTCGGATTATTGTCGTTAGAGTTATTTGCACAGCACACAAATTAATTAGAAGACAGGAAATGAACTGAAAAGAATAGGGAAATTTTTGGCAGTTCCGAGCCGTAAAGGGAGGGGCGAGCGGGTCGACGGCCCCGGGCGCAAAATTCGGGAGGAAGGAAGAAAAGGAAAGAAAAAAAGAGAGGAGAAAATTACTTGCAATACTGTACGGAGGCGCTGTTGTATACTCTCGCCCCGGGCGCTGATTTTACACGGCACGGCACTGGTTTTGGGTGATGAATGCATGATGCTGAAGAAGAATATGTAAAACAAATTCACTATATTTGGGAATATTATGAATAAAATTAAAGTAGAAAGTGAACTTACGCTATTCATCTCTGAACAATTAAAAGTAGTTCTACAAAATATTAATACTATGAGATATGAATAATATCGTTATCTAAAGGACAATCTGAGGGAAGTCCATTTAAATTCACATTCTAAGTTACTGATTGTCAACGCTTTTATCACGACTGATAAGTAAGTCGCGAAAGTATGTATATAAAATACTATTCGTTGTTTTGTTGTACACAATCCTTTAAGGTTTTGTTGTACTTTATATATTGTTCCTCTTTCTTCTGCATTACTACTTTCTGACTACTGAAAGAATATACTTTTAAGAATAACTCGCACGTTGGAACTCCTTGAAAGCTCATAGTTAATTTTTTTTTAGTATTTTAATCCTGAAAGACTTTAATCGTGCCAGATGGCACACGTTAATTAGGTAATACGTGCTCCATAGCCGATTTATACAACTAGGTAATAGGTGATATATTACCAATCTGTTTAATTCGGTAATATGTGCTTCATAACCAATCTATTCAATTGAGTAATTCGTGTTACACAACCAATCTATTCAATTGGGTAATTCGTGCTACATAACCAATCTATTTAACTGGGTAGTACGTGGTCAATAACCAATCTATTCAATTGGGTAATAAGTGCTGCATAAACCAATCTATGTATCGACTTTCAATATTATTATTTCGTATTTACGTGATATGCCAGGTGAATCACTTTAGAATCGGTCAGTAATGCGAGTTTTTGAATCCACTAGGCGTTTGGAAAGAGAGAAAACCTAATTGCTAATCTAATTCAGTTCAGCATCAAAGGAATATCGCATTCAGATTGGTTGATCACCACTGGCGCTGAGATGGATTGTGTGAAAGGGGAAGGGTAGAATTTAATGCGATTCAACTACAAGGAGAAGGAGAATGTTGATGAATATAAATAAAGAAAAATGAAAGATATATCTGTGTAATATAAATATTATGTTAATAGTTAAGAAAAGCATTTGATACACTAAAAGAGCATTTGTAAAAAGTCTTCCCGGTCAAAAATTATTTGTCAATATCTAACAAAGTCTTTTAAAATGAAGTTGCGAAAAGAAAACAATTCTATCCCTTACCAGAATTCACGTGATATCAAGAATGATTTCCCACCCCAAAATAATATCACCTCAAGAATGATTTATCGAGTCCGTGAGACTTTCATAAGATGGATAAATTCCTGTGCCCCAGATCGTAATTTCTCTTAACCCTCTCATGCATTCACCCTCAAGTCAACATTTCTCCCATGTGTCAGAAATATGAGGCTTCTCCCTCACCTTCCTCACCCTCATGCAACTCTTCAACGCTCAAATGATAAATATATCATCATCCTCAAATATTTTTAATGCTCCTACGCTCACTCGTCTTCACTTTCAAATGATATTGACACCTTCATCCTCAAATATTATAGATACTTTCGTCTACTTGCTTTGTTCTCAAACAAAATTGTCATCCTCATCCTCAGAAGAAAAATTTATTTTCATCTGTTCTCACCTTCATTCTCATGTACGGAAATTAAGTTAAGACGATAACCTTCATGAAAGCAAGATACGTTAGGGTGATAATCTCAGCTCTATGCTGATAAGGAAGGTAGTTATTTTCAACAGTTGTTGTAAACTAGCAATAACACGCAAATAAGATCTACATCAATTGTGTTTCTTTTCACTTTCCGAGTTCCTCGACATCTCTTTCAGTGCATTCGTGGATTAGATAGAGACAAGCAATGTAAAGTGGCTACAACGTAAACTACATCATCATCTGTTTCATGTACATATTTTCCTGCTATCAATTGTCGTCAGTAGAACTGCACTACTTCAACGCCTATTACATTAGGTAATTCACATTACCGACCATTAAAGTGACTAACCTTGTACAATCTATTACATGTCACTTCAACTAGATCCTCGGTTCCCTCAACATGTTGGGTTAACATCTCACTACGATCAATAATAGTAACAAAAATAACAAATTTAATGAAGCGGTGGATTATAGGTAAAGTACAAGGCTGAATAATCCTTTCCTTTAATTACAAAATATTAACTTTTATATTGCAATAAATTTGGAAGTGGATTAATAGACATCTTTTGTGTTTGATCAATGTAGCACTACTTTTATTGTTCTGGGCCATCTGACAACTTTTCTCACAGTGATTAAGCATAACTCTTACCACTTAGGTCCACATACCTTGTTTAATGTTCTGTCTTTCCCTACCTGCCCAAGGATGCTCAAAAGTAGGATAAGAATAATGCTTCATATAAAAATGAGAACCTCACCTGATTTTGTAAAGAATGTGTGGATTGTCTTAATGTCTTTTGCTTACATTTTACGAAGTTAAAGAAGAATTTGTAGGGAAAGGGAAGGAGGACAAACCAATTCAAAGTCACAAATATAAATTCAGCACTTTACCTAGAAGGCTCACATTTTACGAATCTAGCTCACAATATAATGGAAGGAAGGAGTCTTGTCAGCTAACAAGCAGAAAAACATTGTATTGTCAGAACATTGTTAATTAAATCATACAATTTTTAATCTAATTCTTTTGTCCTTTTAAATATATACTTTATAGAAACAAATTGACATATGAAGGAACATATGAAGTCACATATGGAACATGTTGTGACTTCCTGTGTATTTCGCTTAAGTATTTGTTACAGCTATTAAAGATATTCTCGTTCCTTATCGATCTTTATCGACAAACTCCTGAACAATACATGTTACAAACGTAGAAGGCAGCAACATTGGAATGCTGTGGTTCCTTTATTTGGAAGTCTTTCGCTTGATTTCATGATAACTTGACTAACTCTTTTCATGGTAACTTCAAAAACTGCGTGACTAGATTCCCTTTCTCAACATAAATTTGCACATGTTCATTCGTCAATAGGTTTCTAATGACTTGAAGATTTATTGTTTTAACTAAAAGTGATTCGAAGATATTTCTTTCTGTGTTGGTTTTAAAATAATGTTAAGACCCAAAGTCGATTAATGATATATTTATTTGCAATCAGGTATTGATTTCATGCAGAAGAGAATTATTTGAATCACGAAGGAATTCGATAATTGTGAATTTGAACATTTTCTTGATAATAATGTATTTTATTGATTAATGAACATGTAAAACTTTGAAACATATATAACTGACAAACCTTTAGTGATTCATGAAGAAAAGAATCAATAAGAAAGTAAAACTTGTGCTAATATTTTCACGGATGTTAAGACATTTTTGAGGTTTAACAGACAAGATTAAAACATGAAGAAATTGTAAAACAAGGAAGAGAAGGAATTAGATATTAGAAGCTTGTTAACTATTTAACATTTTATGGTATGTGGAAATTTTGTGTCGGTGTATTATTATTCCAATATGTATATTTGTCAAAACGTTATTTTTATCCTGTGTATTTACTCTTCATGGTATGAACATTTGCCAGATTTTAATATCGGAGATTTTCTAACTTTAATGTGGATTTTGGTGAACAAGAAAACTTTATTCAATACATATCTACAGGCTATTTTACCTCTTCTATTTATGTCGGTATAGGAAAATGTCGACATTACCGACGAGTTCTACTTATAATTCCGGTAAATACTACTAATTCATTATCATATTTATGGGTATGTAAACTCTTAAAGCAGAAGTTTGCATCGTACTAATATTTGAATGGTTAGTAAGGGACACTTCGAATATCATTTCATGTAATTGGGTTGGAAATCGATTTGGTAAATATTTGTATTATACCGCATCAAGATTATTCGTGTATTACCGTATTTGTGCAAAGTGGCTTATAGATTTTTTTGTGCTCTAGCTTAGATCAACCCTTGCAAGCCAGTGCATAGAATTTTGATAGAAGAATGAGAATCCATGTACCCTAATATGCATCAAGGATTAACAAAATGTAATGATTATAGAGGGAATCAAGTGGTCAAATTATCCAAGTAATAGTCGAATGTGTTATTGTACTAATCTTGTACAATGTTTTATCTTGCTTTTAATGAATTGTAATGGCTAAGGGATTTTAGATTTTATTACTATTTTTATATTTGTTGATTAATTAATATATGTCCTGATTTGCATATCATTATACTAGAAAGTATTATTGTTAATTTAAAGAGAGATGTCAATGCATGCAACGTGACGTTACACAACTGATAATCCTTTAGATTTGCATTAGAATACGATCATTTGGAGTGATTATTTAAATGAAAATTATTAACAGTGCTTTCAGTACTTGATATCTCAAGAAAATACACAACATAAAATGTTCTAAAACGTCAGAGAATTACAGAACAATAAGATATTTAATTTTTTCAGTTTTTATAATGCCACACTTCATGTTATGAACTATAATGGATATAAACATGATCTTAATTTGGATTTTTCTTTCGTTTTTGATTTAACAAATGCAAAGCTAAGTTCGCATTGGAAGGTATAATTACAAAATTTGTCTAGTACTTACCATGCGAGCTTTTTTTTTAAAAAAAAATGACTTTTGAATTTTCACATATTTGGAACAGTGTCGGTTCTATTTTCAGGAGAAAATGGTTAAAATCAGAAAAGCACAAACAAGGAGCAGGAAAAAGGTACATGATGCTGAGGTGCTAGGGTTTGTCTAAACCTAGAAGGGCGTAACCCACCAAAACATGTCAAGCTTATCAGCAATTATTATACTTCACCCAAGGATCACTTGTTGGGGAGTATATGAAACGAGCCTTATTAGATGTACTGATTATCATATTTTTATTTCCAGGTACTGAAGTTATGAAGTGGTGAAAGCTATGTTTCGTCTAATTTACCAAACTTAAGATTCATTTTTCACGTATCTTCATGAATGTGATTTGAAAAAAAAAAAATAAAAAAAAAAATGAAGAAGTTAGCTTAAATATTATTACCATATACCTCCAAAAATGTAGAAAAGGATTTTATAGCCTACGAAAAACATTTCACGGAACCCATATCTCATTATTTGAAGTAATCGTCAACGTAAAGAGGCATACGTAAGGATGATCAAGAGGAACGTTAGTAGTAGAATCAAGAAACATATAAGTGGTTCAGAAGTTAAAGAACTACTGGTATCAGGGCAATCAAAACATTAGAAAGATTCAAAGGCTTGTAGGGTTAGGGTAAGACAATTGGAAATCAGGTATTTGAGTAATATTTGATTAAATGTGAAATTAGACTCATGCAGATTGGGCAAAACATAGATTCTATTACTTCATAAGTTCAATACATTTTAAAAAAAACTCCGAAATGTATAAAGAGACTGGTTGTACAGAGCTATCAATATTAGTAGCAAGTGATAGTTGGGTGAAGAATATTCATTGCTAGGAGACTTGACAAATAATAATTATAGATAAATCCAAGCATGATCAATTATTTGGTTCTTGCTTTTTCTTTGTGTGTTTGATTTTTTTTTCTGAAGATAAAACCAGAACAGTTCCAAAAATTCAAATATTCAGTAGATATTCAGTAGGTATTCCAAAAATTCAAATTAAACAGAGAGCTTAAGAGCTATATGCAAGACAATTTATATAAGTAATATACGTAAAGATTAGAAAAAATAATCACCTGATGGTATTCCTAGAAGCAACAAAAATACAATTAGGGGGATACTTTTCTAATCTTGAAATATGTATTCCATATGCTCCATTAGTCACTAAATAATATAGATTTGAGTGTGAGATTAAGCTCGATACAATTTGAAATAAATAAATATTATAAATGTGAAATTGCATTAACCATTATATATATGTAGTATGTATTTGTGTGTCTACTTTAATACCAATCTTCAAATGTAGAAGTTTAACTTTTCTATAGACTTTTTGTACTGAAGTCTTCTACAGCTCTGAGAAGATTACAACTCAAGGAAAGTAATCCTACTTACTTTGAATGTGACATTAAAAAGAATACTTTTATTATTAAAAGGATATTAATAAAAATATAAATAGAATTATTTTTCTAATGTTATGATCTTTAACAATATCTTGTAGAATTCTTCAGCAAAAGAAGTCGAAATTATGAAGAAAATGCATTTGAATAAAGTTCGTATTAAAACATGAATAAAGATGAGTTTGCTGTTGCAAAAAATAAATTTATTCAAGTTTGAAAAGAAATGGAATGGACTGTTACATTACTAAGAGCAAACAATTTTTGTTTAAACCTAGAATAGATAAAGATTAAGCTAATTTGAATACTTATCACTGCATTTTAGAATACTTTCTGAGTTAACTTCTTGCGCTATAATCTAAAAAAATATTAGTTTAGAAATTAGTCTCAATTTGATTTAAATTACTCTTAGAAAAATTGTAAAAATAAATCGTTAACTTCCTCATAAATTTCTTATCGAACTATGCGTATCTTATTTTCCTTCTAGTGTCGAAAAAGCCACGATTTTCAACCTTGAAGTATTTTTGCTAACCAAAATGTTAGTTCTGTCAGAAATAAAAGAGTGCTGCTTGATATATTTTTTTTTTAGAATTAGGGAACACGAGAGTGATGCAAAATATAATGATCTTTCATATTTAGGTTCATCTAAGTATTCAAAGGAGCTGTATAATCACAGACAATCCTAACAAGAAACTCGAGTAGGAAGAATAACTTTTGAAACGTTTTCCATAAGAAATATATTGCGCTCTAAATATATTACTGATATTGCGCTGTATATGTGACAATTTACAAAGTTTGACGAGCATTATCATCCATACAGCATACTTTTCTGGAAGATAGTTTAGAAATTGTTTCGGAAGTAATTAAGTACAGAATTCAATAAAGGAAGAACGTTACTTCCTTACGATGTGCATATTTTAGTTACGTACTTCAGTGACTCAGTAAATGTAGTTCACATTACCGTTTCATAGTAAGTATGCTTTTCCTTGACATTTCAAGGTAGTGTGCGATTCTACATTTAGCTAAAGATTGTTAACTCTGCGTGTTCTTGCTAAAATATCATTTTGTATTAAAAATATCTCTATAATATGCAGTGAAAGTACTTTTGTCTTCAAAATTGAATACAGAAAATAGGACGGGTCTTATTTACTGGCGAATATGACAATTCTTTCAAGTGTGGATGGTATGTAAATATAATTTCAACTATTTTAACCTTTCACTATATAATTATTTACGCTTTCCTTTGTGCTTTTATGACTTCTACCGGCTCTAACAGTTTACTCAGCGAAAATATTTCAGTATTGAAAAAAATGTGGTACTTTCTCGACATTAGTGGAAATGTTATTGAAGATACATATAGTTTGTTACAGTAGACTGATTTTCAGCGTTTGATAAATAATGCAATCAAAATCTTTATTATTTATGTAAACACTACATATAAGGTATAATATTACTTTTCAAAATAGGCCTAATACTAGAAATACGTTCTAATTGTTATATATAAAATTTAGAATGGTAATATACCAACAATTGTCCACAATTATTTATATTAGTTGAACTCTGAAGATGAAAGAAGTAAAATGCCTTCGAAACGTTAGCATTTCAATAAAATCAAACGAAACGTAATTGCAAAGCCAAAAATCTTATTTCTTTCATTAGTAATGTAATGTTAACTTATTAGCGGAATTAAGTAGCTTGTTGACAGCAACAAAACAATAAATTAAGGAAAATGGATAAAGCTAAGGTAAAAAAAAATTAATAAATAAATAAATAAAGGAAAAGTAAACTAAGATCTAAAATCAGTATACCACAAGAGATAAAAGTGAGAAATACAAGAAGTACTGTAACAAGTTTCAATCATGGAAAGTAACGTAGCGCAGGTAGAGTGCTACTGTTTAATTAGAAATGTAAGATAACATATAATGAATAATGAATTAATTTTATGAACTGGCTATTAGAAGTTAATTTCTGAAGCAAAACTTTGTTACTTTTGCAAGTTTGAACTTGAAAGAAAACGAAAGATATATCTATATATTAAAATGCTAGGTTTATATGTATATCTCTAATCCTTTCGACAATGAGATTTCGAAAACAACAAGTGCTACAAAATGCCGTTTTCGCTAGTCGATTCCAAATTTTGTGAAGATTGTCCAGTTCTAATTGAATATTTAAAAAAACGTGGTCGTTAATTCTTTATTACATTTTTTAGGGTTACACTGGAAGTGTTGAAATTTTAAAAAAAGCATCATATCCTATGAGTTATACACTCCAACACAACATAAATATATACAGGGATTGTATATCTTAGGCATTTATTTCATGGCCAAATGATAATGAAAAACGAAGGATAATCATTTATCCAGTCTAAAGATGAATTTTTATTGTTTGGAGCGTTTTACTCAATGAACACCATATATATCACTGGCATTATAATTAATTGTGTTTGTAATGTATTTCCTTATTACATACTGCATGCAAGAAGAAAGAAAACACTGATCACACTTGAATTAGAAACTCCGACCGGAAGTAGGTTTAATCTTGCAAACAGTGTGAGATATTGAAATAGTAATATAAAAATCTACCCTTTATAGTACCCTTTGCCGATTCTTATCAAGACTTCTTTCCCTTGTGTCTGTAAAGGGACATGTACAGATATTGTGAGGAATGACAAGGAGATTCATGCTCATATTATGTGAATGATGCGGTGTATAGAGAGCGCAGGTTCAGCTAGTATATTTTTTTTTAAAAAAAACAAATGATAATAATTATAATCTCTCAGTATTTTTCGAGAGCGAATTTCCAATAGCATAATTAGTGATTGGTAATCAAGTGTCATATGCATTTCCTGTTTCTCAAATACATAAGATGAATATCTTAGCAAATATATACCATGCAACTCTTGTTGTTGGATTTATTTCAATTCAGAAGTTATGTTTATAGTGGGTGTATCTTATTTCTCTAGCTGCAAGGTCAGGTAAAATATATATTTGTTTGTTTCTGTTTAAAGTTCGAGAAAATATATTGCCTGAGAGAAGATTCGGTACCAGATACTGTAAAATTATGTAATTAAGTATGAAGTAGAACCAAACTTTCTTCTCTTTTTCTAGTACAAAAGCATGAACTACTACACAACAGTTAACATTGCAAATGAATGAAGTTTGGAAGTGTAGACACAACATATTTGTCAATTGGTAAATTGACAATGGGGAATTTTTCCACAAATTTAAGAACACACGAAGATAAATTCCTTTCATTTCTTAAGAAACAACTGTAATGCGTTATTATTACCATGAGATAATACAGCGTTAACGTTTTACCTTTTGTGCTGAAGTGAGATGATGATATCGAATTAGATTTTCAAAGCAACTTACTCAAGATGTGTTTCATTAATGTTATTGTGAATATATACATGTAATAAAGGAAAAGCTGTATTCTTTTCATGCGATTAATCGAAGTCACCAATTATGTTGTATTTAGAAAGTTCCTGTATAGATTCTCAGAACTCTAGTCAAATGTTTTGACCAATAACAAAAATTATATATATACAAAAATACAGGCAAATAGAAATAATGCACACAGTACTTTATTTAGAGCACTTATTTCCGGTACTCTTTTATACATATGTTTGAGGATAAATCTATGATATGTTGGTGATCATACATAATACCCAATGTTATCATATAAAGATTTGTTGATTAGAATGGATTTTAAAATCAGGAATCTCCATGCCCATAGCAATTGAATTAACGTAAATAGAGTTGACAGCAAAAATGACAACAGACAATATGTACCTAGTTAGAATTTGTTTATTGTATTAACCCTGCTCTTAACGGAAGAGACACTTGTACACGTTTTAAAAAAGCTGACGTGCAGCTATTTGATAAGTGTTATTTTTTTAAAATTACTTTTTCTTACCAGTGGCGCCGGAAGTACGGTATTTGGTACAGTAGGTATATATATTATTTCGAGGTAGAAGAAATGTGGATCCCTAAACTATTATGTATACTGTATGATATTAAACATACATAATGCTCTTTCTACAAATGCTTATTATTCTCGTTTCATCTTGAAGCTCTATTTAAGTTGGAAGTCGTTTATATGGTACCAGTACATTTCTCACAATACAGTTAATTGATTTTCTTTGTTTGAGATCACTTCAGAAACTACAGGACAACTATTTACTAAAATAACTATAGGAGATACGTTACAATTGACCATTACTTGAGTGTGTAGGTTAAAACTCACAATTAATTTGTATTTTTATTAATAATTAACCAATAAGTAATGTAATGAAACCGATATACTTTGCATATAGTACACTAAAAAACAAACATATATATACATACCAATTCATTTAGTGAACAATTATTATTGGTCTGAAGCAGCGAGGACCTGTATAACTCATGTAATTACTCTTGTAGAAAAATATGAAAATGAAAATAACTATTATTTTTTTTTAACGATAAAACAAAATATTATTCAGGTGAAAATCATTAGAAGTTTAATAATTAAATGGTAAACTCAGAATGTTTATGTCCAGAAAATAACCTAGTATAAATGCACCAAGTTTTTCAGAAATTAAACTTACGTAACTTAGTATCTTAACATTCAAACAACCATGATAGCTTATATGGAAATTGAATTGTGTCTTCCGATGCATGAAAGCAGAAGTCTAGCAGTGAAAGAAACAACCAAGATATGACTTTTTGTTATGAAGCGCTAAGATTAAAGATACCATTAACCGGTTACGTTCGATAGAAATGCCTAAATCAGAGTAGAGATTCTAGGGCTGCCAAACATACTAAATAATAAGGGTAATCGGACAATAAATGTCAAATAAATACCGGAATTTCTCAAGTTGCAAAGTATTCTGTTTTTTTTTAATTAATTAGAATTCGGATTTTTTCTCACTAAGACTAATTTTCTCTTTTCCCTAAAAGAAAATGAAATGAAATTAGATGTTCAAAATTTTAATAATTGTACAAACGAATAAATAAAATAATCTTGTCATTTTTTTTCTAGAAAACTATAGATATGGTACTATCTCATGCTATTGTTAGCAAATTTTGAATGTTTAAAGAAACATCCAATAAGGTCATATTAAACTTCGAGTTATTTTATATCGTTTCTCTCTTTTGGTTATTTTGGTTGTTCAATTTGTCATCCTTGATAAAGAACATATAAGATACATATATTATGAATAAATATTAAGCTTTTATTCGATACTTAGGTTTTCACGATCACAAGAATAAGATGAACCAGAATAAACAGGAAGTTTCCAAGAAAATATAAATTTGTATTCATAATGTTCGTAAGTTAAATATAAAATTGCATTTATATCTATAAATAAGACACAACAGTGACAGTTGACATTAAAAAATTGACACACAAAATATAACATATGAATGTAGAGTGAATTATAAGAGAAAAATTATAAGCTCACCCTTTTCCCCCTCCAAATAGAACATATACAATAGGAGAGATGTTGGAATGCATGCATTTAGGTAGGTCTGCAATAAATGCTGCCTTATTACAGAATACCTGAAAATATTCTTCAAACCAATGGAGGTGATATATTTAGGGGATAAAAATCACTCATGAATTAATACAAGAGAACATTAAATACAATTAGATAATAATTCTCTTGCAGAGGGTTACTAGGAAAAAATGACATATCCAACCTAGAAATCACCGATACGATTCAATGACCAATTAATGAAAGATGATAGTAGTCACTCAAATAAAAAAAAAATCAATGTTTAGGAAAAATGTTATGTGTTTAGTCACACTTCTATTCATTTGTACAGGAAACTTTATCAACTTATTCTGATAATAGTAATAGTAAAATATTTAGTCAGAAATGTAAAAATGAATATAACGAAAATATTTCTTGAAATTAGAGTGAAATATCGATCATTCTGACTGTTTGTTACACATCGTCTCTGTTAAATACTTTTATCTTTTATTTATTTTTATTTATTTATTTTTGACCATAGAGTAGCGTTTCGGCACTTTACTCATTAACTGCTAACTTTTATGAGACATTTCTCCTGCATATAATTTTCGAGTTGATTTTCGATGTGTAACCAAATGAAATAACAATTAATATTCAAGATCAACAATGTCTGTTTGATGAGTTTGCTATCTTACATTGTACATTAGTAGAATTATATCTAAAATGCAATAGACAGGTTAATCATCATATCTTTGGTTTGTTTCCGACGCCACTGTTTTTGAGATACAACATCGATGTAGATGAACCATAGAGGAAGACGTTTTTTTTCGTGCACTGAAGAAGTAGCAACACCATAAACCATCTACTAAACCTCTAGACTAAAGCTACTTTTTTTTTGTTTGTTGTTTTTGGCGCCAACATTATACCTTATCTTTGATTTTGTTTTTTTGTTTTTACTCGCTTGAAATTACTATAGGTAATAAACCAATTGAAACATGCCGCTTTATCGTAAGGTAGCATGTTTACTTATTTTTGTTCTTTTTTAAAGGGGGGTTAGACTACAGACCAGCTGAACAGTCAAACCACTTTCAATACTACCTATTTACTTTAAAACAGTAAATATTTAGACCTTTCAAATACTTCACTAATTTCATCACAGGATTTTCACTTGCTTCATTATCACCACACAAGACAATAAGATATTTTTACAAATATATACCTAGATATTATACTTCATATATATTCAAAAGTAATAATTGAAAAGGATTAATGTTCATCGTCAAGATTTCTTCAATTTTTTTTGTCTTATATTGTTTTTCCTAAACCAATATACATAGTGCTATAGCAGGACCAGCAAAGGAAGGTCTCTGACAGCTCGTAGTAACGTTGGCACTATTCACGTGTCAAGGCTTTTTTGGTGCGTCTATAATGGCAATTTAATTAATGGTGTAAGACACAGTGACCGTAGTTGGTAATACTAGTACCGAAAGTAGGGGCTGCATTGTCTCTCCGTATGTGGTAAGAAACGTCAGAGACCATCTCTTGTTGGCCCTGCTATAGTACCCTTACGAGCCGTGATTTTATTGTTAAATTGAGAATTTCTTTAAAATTATATTTTTCATTAGATAAAAGAATTTTGAAAGGACTCATAGTAACCATATATTTCCCTTCTCAATACTTTTTTTTTTTTTTTTTTTTTTTTTTTTTTGATATCATCATGATTATGTCAATTCGCTAGTTTGACTAGTCTTAATCATCTCTGTCAAATAATTGTTCTTAGCATTGCAAAAGTTTGAAGTATATTTATGGGGAGTGTATAAATGGATGCTCTGATTTTATTTTTACAAGTTATTAATTTATTATTTTTTTATTTATTTATTCTGGGTAATATCACTTACCTGACAATTAATTCAAAGAAACAAATTATTTCATTTAAATTTGAATGCACTAAGAATACCTTAAAATCCATTTAAATATTCATTTCTTATATTAAAAATGCCACCCCTTCAATATCAATAGACACTTGTGAAGAAAATCTGGGACAGTGAAATAAATAATCAATACTGAAGTTGATTGATAAGCGTTGAAAACTATAGGTAAATTTGGAAGTTAGTCAACAATGGAAAGATTTTTGAAATTTCGATAAATTCCATTCAATAATCAATTACGGTGTCAATAATGGAAGAAAAGTAATAAAAAACATAAATTCATAACTAAATATTCATTACCACTCGCTAGCCAAAAAGATTCTTGTTATTTGGATATTTACAAATTTAAAATTTCGGGTCATCCACATGCGTGCACCATAACAACATTTTCTCGTTCTGAAATTTCTAGAACTGGAATATATATAAAAAACAAACTGCTCTGAGAAAATTTGCCCCCCCCCCCCCAGGCCATGACCATGTTGGTCTATGCGTAAATACGGCCCTGTGATTGATAACGTATTATTTTTTGAAAAAAGAATTTAAAACTAATGATATGACTGCAAAATAAGAGAATTTTATTACAGCCTTAGTTCACATATAACATAATTCAAAGGAACGCATATTCCAGTAGTCAACTCTTAAAAATGTTGATCTGAATACCTAAGTGGGATAAATTACTTACGATTAAGATGAATAACTTAATTTTGATCACCTATATAAATAAATAATGTGTTTGAGACATAAAATTTTGTGATATAAAGGCTTCATGAATTGCATTAAACAATTGCTGAAAATAATTCATTGAGCAAGTAGCAGAATAAATTTGGAAGCAGTTACAGTAATGTTTTGGATTGAAAACAATATAACAAGTGTTCAACAGAAAGTAAGTAATAACGTTAACGTTAAGTATCTTATTTTTACTTTCAATAATTCCTAAACGTAAGTGATTAACGTATTCATTAACACAGAGTATTATTTACTATTCTATGACTTATCTGATATTGTTTAATTTTGTTTTCATAATTTTGTGTAGTGTAAAAAAAAACTTGAAAAGGCATGCAATTTAAGGAGAAAAAAAAAAAAAAACATCGATCCTGAAAGATTACTGACAATTTAAAAATAGAACTGGAATATAAGTCACATGCTCACACTGAAACACGCAATAGGATGGCGATGAAAATGGATGATAGGATGACATTCTGCGTAACTGATTAATGCAATCAATTTTCAGAAGTTTCTAGATAAAACTGATCAACTCTGATGATCGAAATATCAGATTTTTCACACGCAGAAAAATCTTTCCTCCTGAGAGCAAAATGATGGTGAACTTTCTCTCTTAACATACACTTTTAATATATAAAGCGAAATCAAATATAAAGGTAAATGCAACATTCAGCAGTAAGCACAATGTCAGGAGATGTATGCCAGGGAAAGTGGGGTACTTTACAACAGATTGTTTTCAATAAAAGATTGAACATCTTGACGGTACGGCCAATGAAGGATTATAACTCGCCAGCCAGATGGGTAATTTGTGCTCTGCATATTTGCTCCCATCACTCTAATTTCTGGCTTTCTGGGTAGTGGTTCACTACCAGTGATGTAATGCTGGGTCTACGCTAGCTATTTTTGAAATATATAGCGTATACCCACCTCCGTATACGCTCGGTCTTTCGTAATTTTAAGGTGATAATACACTGCACTATAAAAATATTTGATGAGGTTAGGGAGTATACTCCCGTATAAACCCCATTACATCCATGTTTCCTTTCCTCTTAGTTTAAATAGTTTCCATTGACACACGATAGTGATCAGCACAAGCATTCACACACAGAACCAATCCTATTTACAATGGAAAACTTACTATGAAATACTTGCTACAATATGAAGTTTGGATTTCATTATCTATTTGATTGCTGTTCATTGTAGGTTTGAAACTACTTATAAATTAAATAAAAGTAAAATTTGACCAAAGAAAACACTTATTATTATTAATCTGTGTTTCAGTTTCGGAAATATATCATTGCCTTCATCAGACACATTATGAAAGCGGTTTATGAAAATGTGACAGAAACAGAACATGAAGAAGACTGGGAAGGTGTAGAGGGACTAGAAATGGAAAGAAGAAAATAGAAGAAAGTATAAAGAAGCACAGTGGATAATAAGAAAAGAGGAAGATTAGTGAATTGGACTATTAGACTAAGTATACATGATTTGTGAAAAGGACAAAAGATACAACATACATTGTAGTATAAGATATGAGAAGAAGATAACGCAGGCGTGTGCCTACCTAAAAGTAGAAATATAAAACCGTGAAAGTTTGAACCTAATTAAAAGTTGAGTTCTGGTCCTAATTAAAAACTTAGAACTATAAAAATGAAAAGAAGAATCTTATTGCTTATTAGACCGACCTCGTGACGTCCTCTCATTTATATAAACTATGGCCTTAGATTGTACTTTCATATGTGTCTGATGAAGACACTGTTATGTTGCCGAAACTAACACAGATTAATAATAATAAGGATTTCTTTTGATCAGTTTTAATTTTTGTTTACATTATCTTTTTATGTTTTATTAAGAGAAAAATAAAGTGATACATTATTTTAGGTTCAAAAATTAGAACTGTATATGAAGTCTGTTTATTTCATATTGCATTACGGGTTAACATTTTCATCCGAACGAAACATTTCTCAAGTGGTTGTTTCTAAACATGTAGCCATATTCAGAATTTAAATTATTCCGCAATCCAAAGTATAGGTAACGTACGCTGACCGATATTTTGAAATACAAGAATGACAGTGCAGCTTATCATACATTCTGTATTTCCGACTACACTTTCTACTTCTACTTCGGTCATTAGCTAGTCAATCATTAGAGAAAGTTAGGCATTTTGCCAGCAAGTAGTCAGAAGCCAACACCACTTCTTCTACAGAAAGATGCAGAGAGTAAGTATCATTGTTACTTTCTGTACCTAACCGAAACGATAGGTTAACTTACCATTTTGTGGTGGGCAGTTAAACCAAATTAACTTTTAGTCGCTTTAAATGTTTTAGGAAAACTGAGGCAAAATAGAAATATAACAATTTAATTTAAGTTTTTTTTCTTCTTTCTTTTAATCCTGTGATCCTTGCTATTTGTTTTCAAAATTTTGAGCCTAGAACAAAGTAACATTATGAACGTGGTAAGTAGTGGGCAATATTTCTTCCTTATCTTACACAACAAGCGATGAACATAGCTTTAAAGAGAAGAGAGAGTCTTTTTAGGACAGTTTTTTCCATAGGGGTGTGGCAATGTTTGTAACATGTGCCGCGAAATTTGCATTTTATAAATTGGAAACTACATTAAATCTTACAGAGTCATTGACTTGAAATCATATTTTCTATATTTAAATACAAATATGAATGGATGGTAAAGAAAACTTTTAGATTAAATAAGATTAACAAGCTTATCTAAAGAGCTATTGCACTTTAAGTTTGAAGTTCTAAGTAGCAAACAGAATAGTTTCAATTCAAAATGATTGTTTAGTTTGTAATCAAGTTACTGTTCTGCTAGTGCACTTTCCAAAACAACATATGTGCCTGAAAGTGAGTATGAAGACAGCAGTACGTACACATTCTACAATATTTGTAAGATCTGGTAATGGAACAATCGACAAGCACTTTGTTGTTATAGCACTCAAGGTTTGAGTGTGTATTTTTCTTTTTACGTCAACATAACATCTTTTGGTTGGAATAAACGTAACCATTAGCACCTAAAAATAGTAAACGAAAATTAGTTACGTTTAATAAATATTTTGTTTAGAAATAATGGAAAGGGAATGTAGCTGTTTCCAGAAGCCTTTTTAAAAATGTAGCTGTTTCCAGAAGCCTGGAGTGACCACTTTTAGGTTCTAAATGTTTCACACTTTAAAAATTGCACAAATTTCAGTCAGAGATTGCAAGATTCCGACAACGTAAGAACTTATTGTGTATAAATATTAGGTATATTACTTTAGTTTCAACCACAAGTTTACCATATGGTTGGAACCAGTAGCGTCAATTTCTGTATAACTTTTGGAGAGCTCTTTTAAGTTTGTCAGACATCTAACAAGACACAATTAGGATTTTTAATACAAATACGTAGACTCAAGCAATCTTTAGGGGAGATCTGAATCCCCTCAGCCCTTCCAGAATAGGTGCACATGGTTGAAACAAAAGAATCCCGAAACGAACTTGGAAATCACAGAAATTAGTAAAAACATTACCAATTAAGTCTTTCGCTAAATACTTCCTCAGGTAAACTGAAGAGAAATGGGAAGAAAGAAAATAAAGGCGCTTTCTTTACTTTCTGCTTAACTGATGAACTATTTAGCAAAAGTATTTATAGCGTATTTTTTTAAATATTGTCTGATAATGACTTCGGTGTTATATGTATATATATCCAACTTTAATCTGTTACTAAACATTTTTCAACGTACATTACCCAGTAAGTTATTTACTTACATTTCGTACCAGATGAATCACCATTTAATTATGATACGTTGTGGTTTCATACCACAATGAATGCCTATTGATTTTGATACTTGTTTCGCTTTGAATTTCTTTCTTACACCACGGGGAAGTTAGCCACAAACTACTTCACAATTTTAATTAATTTTAATTGTAAAATTGATATAAATGCAAAGAACTGAAACAAGCCACAGAATGGATTATTTTGGTTCAGTTCTGTTTGAGTTTATGCGTCTCTTCTCAACATTGAGGCTATGTGACACGTGTACCTAAAACCTTAGAGTGAGACACGAACCACATGAGCTTCCACTGGGAAAATCACAAACTAGAGTTTACGAAGAGTTGCTAATCTTAGATGATTACTCACTAAAAGAATAATTTTGAAGACGATAGTTGAAAAGAATAATCAAATTAGTATATTAAAATCCCTGAAGTTTCAACTTCTTCACTGGAACCTAATATATAAACCCTATGCACATACTTTTTATCTAAGTTTAATCTGCCTATTTTGGGCAGGTTTCAAAGAAACTCTTACATATCCACCTGAGTAAGGATATACTGTGTTTACATTGTATATAATTGATACAAATTAACTAATTTTTTTTTCGAAGCACGTGAAAATTCCTGTGAGAATTTAATGAATTTTATGAATAATTTACATTATGAGCATTCATTAACAATTAGTGGTTACAATATGCAACGAACGCTTCTCTGTTGCTTTTCTTTCGGCAGCTGAGCAATCTTTGTGCCTGCAAACGTTTTTTTTTTTTACCTTTCTGTTTTCGCCTAACATTTTTCTATGCTATCCATATGGCTACAGCACCTTTCATTTTGATATAACAACATAACAAACGGACGCCAAGTTAACGCAACAGCATAGATCATACGTAGCATTTTAAGTTCGCCCAAAACATGACCATTTACACAACACAAGACTTTAAAACAATCAACACTTTATTCATGACTTCCAGCAATGTTTATTTTCTCTTTTCTTCTTTTTCTTCTTTTCTTTCTTTTTTTAAAAGACTAATTTGCTGGTACTGGATTTGTGTTTTGGCTTCACTAGACATGTTGTAATCTCATTACCTGATGTCTGTTATTTTAATCTTATGCCTTATTAAGGGCACACCCAGCCACAACACACCAAACACGCGAAAAAGAACACCAGCTATGTCTTGCATTCTGATTGGTCACTATTACACACACACGCACATAAACGCACACACAAAAAATACATGTATTCATATAAGCAAACTCACTCAGCAAATCTTCTAGACATCACATGATATAAAACTTCTTTAATTTTCGTAAGTAGTGAAAAAAAAAAGGACCATAAATTACTTTAAACTTTTCATACCTCTTGGTCGATACGATTTGATGATATTTGAGGATGAAGCTCTCCATTCTTTTTGATCTGGAGATTGGATCAAAGCCTAATTTATTTTCCCCATTTCTTTTTCGAGATTTTAAGTTTATTGCTAATTTTACGCCCAGGGTGCGACTGTAGGTGAGGGTTGAGGGGGTATTTTCTCTTCTTTGAACAGCTCTCTCTCGAACTCTTAGACCATATTTTTTTTCATGGATTGTTAGTCTCTTCATCGCCTCAACACAACAACTGCCAATATTGATATCCACAACCAGCTTATTGATTTATTGGAACCCGCCGAAGTTTCAGTTGGTGGAGATGGAGACGGAGGTATGATTACTCCCACTGAAAAGAAGAAAAAGAAAATAAGTTAGATCTCATGTGTATAGAATAGCCTACTTCCTCCACTGTGAACTTTATATGTATGCATTAAAACGAATTATTATGTTTATCCATCAACAGAATACTTTAATCACTAGTTAAAACGTTTAAAGTAAGTTACTTCTCATAGGTTTAAAGTAGTGAAACCCTTTCAATATAAACTTTACACGTAGGTATTAAACAAGGATTTTAGGAATGATCCAAAAAATGCATCAAAAGATTGCGATCTTGGCCAATAATTAGTTTTTCGATTAGAGGTCACAAAATTTTTGAACAGCCCCTAAATCGTTTTCGTATTTTTTGCTGAATAAGCATATCATACTGAGTTAACTGATAGTTTGGTTTGGCTACACTATATGTAGTTCTCCAGATATAAGGCCTACAAGAAAATTTTTGCTTGAAATATATTGGATCTTTTGATCCAAAAAATGAATTATGTTTATTCATCAACAGAATACTTTAATCACTAGCTAAAGCACTTAAAGTAAATTACTTCTCACGGGTTTTGAGTAACGTAACTTTCAATATAAACTGTATACATAAACTTTAAAACAAATGAATTATTATGTTCATTCATCAACATTATACTTTAATCACTAGTTAAAACACTTAAAGTACGTTACTTATCATCGGTTTAGAGTAGCGAACTTTTCAACATAAACTTTACACGTAAGCATTAATACAAATAAATTACGTATTGTGTTCATTCATAACAGAATATTCTAATCAGTAATTAAAACACTTAAATTAAGTTACCTCTTATCGGTTTAGAGTTGCGTAATCTTTCAATATAAATTTTACATGCAGAAAAAGAATTATTATGTTCAGTGGTTGAAGTGAGACGGTATGCGGGGGTATGCCATACCATCTCTGGTTTTTCTGTGATGAAGGCATACCGCCTTTGGTTTTTTAGTGATTAAACATACTGTCACGGGAGAGTAGATGCTAAATACTTTTAATAAATTCATTTTATACACAGTAATTGACAAATAGCTTTGCACGTAAAAATATTTTACTTCTTATGTAGAAAAAAATTTCTAAGTTGACAACACCGACATTTTTAAAAAAATCTTCTTCCTACCTTTTGCTTTTAAAATGAGGTGTCTTCAAAGAAGTTGAACTATTTTGATGTGCAATATTGAATTGATGCTTTCGTATGTGTGTGTGTGTGTCTTCTTGTCTTAATTCATATAAATGTCGTGTTTTAAGCATGAGCGGATTTAGTGGTTGTCTGCTGTGGGGGCGATTCTTCCGGGGGTTTAGAATACCCCTCTGTCGAGTGGGGGGACCGGGAGCTTTCCCGCAAGAAATTGATAGTATAAAATCTCGGTTTTTGAACATTTTCGTGTATAATTTTCTATATTACAACATAAGGTGGGTTTATATATAGAAAAGTGTTGACGGAGGATCAAAGTCTCTCCATTTCTCCTTCTGTAACTAAAGAGAAGCTTTCCAGTGATTTTCAGTCATTATGTAAATAGAAATACGATCTTTTAGGCAACATATTCTTACTGTATTTCAACATTCTGATAGCCGGTATGTCGTAATAAAACATACCACCTCTGGTTGTTTTCCACTTTGAACACTGATTATGTTCATTCATCAACAGAATACTCTAATCACTAGTTAAAACACTTAAAGTAAGTTGTTTCACATGGGTTTAGAGTAGCGTAATACTTTCAATATAACCTTTACACGTAAACATTAAAAGAAGTGAATTATTATATTCATTTATCAACAGTATGCTATAATTACTAGTTAAAAACTTAAAGTGAGTTTCTTCTCATGGGTTTAGAGTAGCGTAATCTATCAATATAAGCTCTACATGTAAACATTGAAACAAATGAATTATTTTTGTTCATTCATCAACAGAATACTCTAATCACTGGTTAAAATATTTAAAGCATTGTTTATTGGTACCTTTTGAAAAGAGTCACATCAGTGTGAAAAATAAGCTAAGGAAAAGGAAACTACTTTAGGTACTAACTCTTGTGTGTAACTTTCTGAAACTGAACGGAGCTTTCTTCCGTTAGCTTGTAGCGATAGATGTTCAATTTTCCACCAATGTGACTTCCCTCAAAAGCCACCATTGGTATCTTTACAGTGTATCCACTTATGATTTTGAATAACAGCACAATATTATATAGAAAAAGGAAATAAAATAAGACATTACTCAACAGAGAAAATCTTTTACAATGCATAAAATTCAAGGAACTTCCATATTCCTTCCCCCCGTCAATACTCAAGAATTTGCAACTGTCCAATCTTTATCATATCGAAGAATTCTTGGCAGACATTTTGTTCTTGATTTTTTGTACTAAAGTAAATGATCTTTTCACTCATAAAAAGTTTAAGTGTTTCTCGAATCCCACTGCTTATCGCTGAAAAGTCCAGAAGAAGTGTCTTTTACTTATGGGATAAAACCAAATAAAATTTACGGGACAAAGCCAAACAAAGCGGAACTGAAACTTATTTTGGCATCAAATGGAGACATTCCGTAAATTATGAGCTACTTTCTGACACAATATCAACAGACATGGGCGGCGATTAGGGGGCCAAGAGGAGGCAGTTGACCCCTCACTTTTTTGAAGTGACCCTTAATGTGTATAGTTTCATTTGGAAATGTAAAATTTTTGTATGTATTACTGGTTCATAGAAAAAAATGTCATATAATATTTGGCGTTGCGTGATTACGTATTTGTCTTCCTGTGGAGTTAAGAAAGCTACAGGAATTGCGTTTTATGTGCAATTCAAAGCAATTAATATTGCAATTGCGTATTTTTTAAATGTCGTATCATATGCTTGTAGTATTTACTTTCTTTCATTTTCTAAGAGTAATAACATACATTTAATGACATGTGTGGAATTAAAAATATAAGTTGTTCATTAATCCCCGATTTCAATACCCGATTTCAACTTCTACCAAACAAGCCTCATTATTCATTACCATGATTAATATTCTTTCCATTTATTTGTTTTTGCAAATTTGTTATTAAATAATCTGATCACACAATTTTCCAGACGGAATTTTAAGATGTTCATGAGCAAGGAATCAAATCTCTTCTTACACTGTCGTTGTTTAAGAGTACAAAGGGCTACTACCGACTGGCGTTGCTCTTGTCAATTTACTTAATAAAATACGAAATACAATATACAGTATTTTAACTTACAAAAATACAGTGTATCCTATTAGTTATACAACCTTTCGTCAGTGTAAGAAACAACCAGGAAAGCTGACATTGATATACAAATATTCAGATCATGTCTTGCCCCCACGTTTAACACCCAATCGCCGCCACTGGCAATAGGCCCGAAACAGCCATAGAGGTTTGGGGGCCATGAATATGTTAGAGGGGCCAAGTCATCAAAATTCTCTTATAAATATCTAAATTGTGTGTGTGTGTGTGTTTTTAAATAATAAGATTTTGTATTGAGGTCTGGAGGGGCCACGAAAAGTTTAGGGGGGTCAGCCCCCTAGCCCCCTCTGCTTCCGGGCCTGACTGGCAACAGACATAAATAATAAAAAAGAAGGAAGAGAAACTTATACGTAGAAACTGTATGAATTGAGAACTAGTTTTTATAGGATAATTTCATCATACGAAACTACTCAATAACATTAAAGAAATCACATCTAGTTTTGACATTTGCAGTGTAGACATTCTAAATTGAACAATGTAAATTCAGCTAATCTATACTCACTTATCAACACCCAGTCCACATTACTGTAGCTAGAGAAATGAAATTTAGACCTAAAACTCTTTTTGTCAAGAACTTAAAATATATAAAAGGATTGTTTTATTTATTTTTGTCAAGATTGGAGTATCTTACGAACCTGAAGATAGGTACATGAAGCTTGGCTTATAAACTTGTTATTAAAAATAACTGAACACATATTCAAGCGTCTTCGCAAATTTCACTTCTAAAGGGGGAGGGGGAAAGGGCACACTTTCTATAATATTTAAACATCCTTACCTATATTCAGAAGATGCCCATTGTGGAGATTTGCTTAAGTTGCAGATGTGAAACTCGGTATATAAAAACTTCATTAAAAATGAATGAATGTATCAGAAAAAAATTCAGCTTCTAAAATGGTGAAAGGGGTCAATTTCTACAATATTTAAATTTTTGGGCTAATATTTATTAGATCTAATTCTTCCCGTGTGAATAACGGGCAAGTCTGTTAGTTTATTTATATGTTAATCTATATGCAGGGTGTTTCAAAACAACACCGACAATGTTTGGCAGATGATTCCTGACACCAAGATAAGACAAAAAGTATAGACCAACCTGGGTGCACAAATGCTTCCTTTCGGAGTTATAAGCTGCCGAAAACTTAAAAAAAAAAATGAACTTGAAAGGTCCATACGTCCAATACTATGGGATCTACCGTAGTCGGGTCAAGACTTCACTCAGGAACTAGTATGTGCCCTATTCAAATATCCATGTTTCAGAATCCTGCGGTACTCCCGCAACAATTTTCATACAGGTAGTTGATAAGTACTTCAAATTATATGCCCGTAGCCAAACTACCTCTATAAAAATTGTTGCAGAAGTACCTTGGGATTCTGAAACATACATTTTTGAAAAGCGCACATAGTGTTGTTTTGAAACACCCTATATATATTGGAAAATATATAGGATTTGAATTGATGTATGTTCTTTAGTTCTACCTTGCATTATTATTTATTATGTAGTTAGCTATTGTATGACATTTGTATTGTTTGTTTGAGATTTCCAGGATTACATTTATTAAATTTTATTTTTCCTGTGTGAAGAATGAGCAATTCTGTTAGTTTATTTATATATTCATCTATATATAAACATGATAAATGTATTTGATGATATATAGTATTTGCATTGCTATACTAGTTTTATTTTGCAATATTATCTATTACGTACTTGGATATTACATGACACTTGTATTGTGTATTTGTTTGAGATGTGATCCGACGAAAGGTAGAATTATTCGATTATTTAATGTAATGTTTGGTTTGAAAATTTTGCTTCTATTAAAGAAAAGGAGTCAATTTCTATAATTTTACCAAAAAAAAAACCCTGAAGGTTCGTATCAAGTTTTCTAACATATAGGATTTTTCGGTTTTAGTTTAACATCTTACGACTACGTACTAAGGAAAAGAAAGACAATGATGATTATAATATATGAAATGATGGAATGAAGAAAGTAGGAGGATACCAGAAAATCCTGAGAAAACCCACATACACAGTTTTTATCAACCACAAATCCCATTTGGCGCGAGCTGGAATCGAACCAGGAAACCTACGCATCAGAAGTTGAGCACTCTTCCACTGAGCCACAGAAGCTCCCCACTGGTCTAGTTGATACCACATGAGCATGTTAGGTCCATGTTTCATACAGCCTAGGTACCGAAAAGGCATGCTGAGCTCCAATCAATTTTCGAAAGAAATGTTGTTCGGAATAAAAGTGTCGAAAGACGACGAAAGCTGAGAGCTGTTGAAAACAAAATGTTAAGAAACATTTTTTGTTTAAAAAGCGAATATAAAAGAAAAAAAAAGACAGAATTGCCCAATAATTATAGAGATAATGAAATTGAAATATCTAGAATCAAAAGAGCAGACCACTTATGTGACAAAAAATACGCTGTGAGTTCTTGGAAAGAAACGTTGAAACAAGCTAAAAAAGATTTGGAAATAATACTTTAAAAAAATTGACTTTTAGGAAGATTGTTGATTATACAATTGATTGAATAATGAGTTGACTTAACACAGGATAAAATTCAGGTGATTTCTGTTTCTTGCCAATATCATATCTTTGAATTTATTATGTATCTGGTTAGTTCAGTTCCCAACGGACATTTTATACGCAATATTACCAAATTTTCTGTGAATTTACGTTGTAATATCAATAACATGCGGTTATAGAGAGTATTAAACTTCGACGGATGAGATTCAGAAATTATCTTCCTCTTGTTCACCTCAACCATAGGTTTGTGGGCAACATGGAAATTTTAAAACTTGGGAGAGCTGTTTTATACTTTGATAAGCCTCTTCTTCGTAACTGCATCTAGATATTCTATCCTTGGTCTTCCTCTTCCTGATTTTCCTTCTGCCTTTCCCTCTATCAGCACAGTGATCCAATCAGAGTGTCGAATAAGATGGCCAAGGATATTGTTTCTTCTTTTTCCTATTATCTTCATGATCTGTCGTTCTTCATTAGCTTCCTTTAGTACGTCTTCATTCCTTTTCCTTTCGATCCATGATATGCGCAGCATTCTTCACCAATACCACATTTCAAATGCTTCTAGCTTGGATATTTAAGCTTTTCTCAATGTCCACGTCTCTGATCCGTACAGCGCCACGCTCCATATCAGTGTCTTAATAAATCGTTTACGAACGTCCAGCGACACATTTCTTGATGTTAGTAGTCCTTTTTTCCCTATTGAATGCTTGTTTAGCCTGTGCTATTCTGGAACTTACGTCTTTTCACTTCTTCCGTAGACTTCCTAAATAGGGAAACGTCTTAACGTCTTCGATTTTCTCTCCATCTAGCCATACGTTTGTCCCTTCCTGTCCTGCTCTTGTGCACTTTATCACTTTCGTTTTCTTCTTATTTATCTTCATTTTGCATGTTTTTTTCCAGTTAGTCGTTCAACTTTGAAAGTGCTTCCTGCATGTTCTCATCGTTCTCCGCTATCAATGCTATGTCATCAGCAAAACTTATTGTGCTGAAAATCTGATCATTTACTTTTACGCTTTTTTCGTATTTATCCAAGAATTCTTTCATAGCCTCTTCTATATAGACATTGAACAGGAGAGGTGAAAGTCCACATCCTTGCCTCATTCCTTTACTTATTCTTACTTCCTTCTGATCTCTTCCTATAACAGCTGTCTGGTTCCTATAAAGTTGGTATATTATTCTTCTGTTTCTGTAATCTACTCTCAGCTTCTTCAACGCTCTGAACATGATATTCCAATCTACGTTGTCAAAAGCTTTCTCTAAATCTACAAATGCTATCACGATTGGGTTGTTTACTCTGATGTGCTGTTCCATGATCAACCGTAGACTCATATTGCTTCCCTTGTTCCTCTTTTCCTCCTGAATCCAAACTGGTCCTCCGATAACCGTTCTTAGATCTTCCCCTCAATTCGTTGTGCGATAATTTTGCACAGTATTTTTGATGTATAGGAAAGCAAACTTAACGTTCTGTGTTCTTTGCATTTCCGTGCGCCTTTCCTCTTCGGGATAGGTACCAATATACTTTTCTCGAAATCTCTTGGTATTTTTCCCGAGATGTACATTTGATTAATAAGATTAAATAGTTTCTTCTTTGTTGCTATTCCGAGATTCTTAATCATTTCCATTGGTATTTGATCTATTCCTGGGGCTTTACCATGTTGCATTATCTCCAAAGATATTGTCAAATTTGCACTGTAAAATTGATGGTCCTAATTCGTTTTCATCCATATCTTCTTCCTTCTCTATCTCTTCTTCGTTCATTCTATCTCCTTTGTAGAGTTCTTCAATGTATTTCTTCCATCTTCTTGTTATCGGCTCGTCTTCTATAAGCGTTGTTCCGTCCTTGTCTATGATAATGCATGTTCGTTTCTTTTTCTCACCGAACTGTTTTCTAACCTTTCTATATGCCGTTTCTGTATTGCCTTTGACTACATTTTCCTCAATTTCTTTGCATAAATTGTTTATCCAGTTTTCTCTGGCCTTCTTTACTTCTCTGTTGATGTGATTCCTGCACCTTCTGTATTCCTCTTCTTTGTTTGTTATCTTGAACTGTTTTCTCTGCTCCATCATTTCCAATATTTCTGCTGTTATCCAGGGTTTATATTGGGTTCTCGTTTCTCTTCCTATGTGCTCGTCTGCTGCTTTTGTAATCCATGCTTTCATGGCTTCCCATTTCGAGTCGATGTCATCACCTGCTAAAGCTACCGTAGACGTCTCTTTGTCTGTCGCATTTGCAAATTCCCTTTTCATGTTTTCATCTCTTCTTAGCTTGATTGTGTTCCATCTTTTGTTTGGTGCTACTACTCGTTTCTTTTTTAGTCTGAGTTCGCTCTTCATCAAAACCAAATTATGGTCTGAGTCAACGTCTGCTCCTGGGTAACTCTTACTGTTCTTCACTTGATTTCTAAATGCTTGTCGGCCCAGGATATAGTCTATTTGATATCTTTCTTTGTCTACTGGTCTTGACCATGTATATCTTCTTCTTAGTGGTTGTTCGAAGAAAGTGTTTGTTACAGTCAGATTATGGCTTTTGCAGAACTCAATTAATCGTGTATCTCTCGCATTCCTTTCTCCTAGGCCGAAATTCTAGTTACATTCTCTTCTTTGCCTTCGCCGACTACTGCGTTCTAATCACCCATGATGATTAAATTGTCCTGGTCTTCAACTTTTATCAATACTTCTATTTGCTCATAGATTTCTTCTACTTCCTCATCTGTATAGCTTGATGTAGGCATATATACTTGGATTAACGTCATATTTCTTGGTTCGGTTGCTATCTTCAACATTATTATCCTTTCATTGTATTTCCAACTAGTGATGAGCGCAAGAGTCTTGGTCTTGCAGTTTTTGTAAGAGTCTTTATGCAAGACCAAGACCAAGACCAAGACAAGGAATCCTGATGCAAGACCAAGGCCAAGGGGTGCAAGACCAAGACCAAGACTCTTGCGCAAGAGTCTTGCACAAGTAACAGCTCAGTGGTAGAGCAGTCACATGTGGTTATTGGAGTCCCTGGTTGGATCCCAGTTTGCACCATGTGAGCTTTCTGATGGGCAAACACTGTGTGAGTGGGTTTTCTCATGGTTTTCCTGTTTCCTCCTACTTTCTTCATTCCACCATTTTATTCATTTCTCATCATCACCGTCTCCCTTAGCCTCGATGCATAATCGTGGGACGTTAAACTAGATATTTCATTTTATTTGAAAACATATTAGTGGTGTTTTTCTTCCGAAACTAAAGAGAACTGTAGTATTGAACGTCGGCAATTCCGTACACCATAGGTGCCGACTACATGGGTATGGCCTTGGCTACGGGGCTCAAGCATCCGTTGGAAATTTTTAATGTATGCTTATAAAATTAATATATATATATATATATATATATATATATATATATATATATATATATATATATATATATATATATATATATATAAACATTTTCATAACATTGACAAAAACTTGTTGCATGGGACCGCAAGCTTGATTTCATGGGCGGATGCTTATACGTTGAATAATTGTTTATCAATATAAACGGCACACAGTGGTCGGAATGATGAAAAAATGCTGTGAAACTATTTGAGGGCATATTGAAAGCGTGTTTTTGTCGATATGGTATTTTTTGAAGGCGCATTAGGCTATTTTCGATTGTTCTGCTGTAATGTGAATAATAATTTACCGTTTATGGTCAGTGATGCTGGTTGCTTATGTAAGTAGCGAAAGAAAGTTCACATTTTTAAAATCAGATTTACAAACACCATCTTGGGTGGTTGTGAAAAAAATAATTTTGAACCTGTGGTAATGTCATTCTTATTAAAATTGGAGAATAAAGATGTCATTTAAACTAAATAAACCTATTTTTGGAGTGTAACGACACGAATAATGAGTTTAACCAAAAGTCAGTCCGTGTAAGAAATGTTTACAAAAACGAAACTATTTCACAACATGCGTATTTGAAAACAAAACAGTGAGAGTTGTCCAATCAACTACAATAAAAATCACAAAATTCGATTGTGAAACTAATCACTTTCAAAAGTCTCTGGTGCCCATACATGAAATTGGAGATGGATATTTAAAAGTTGTAAAATTTCGTTCGGCATATTGTTATGATTTGGGGCATTCTGGGTCTCTGCGATAGTATTACCGGGTCAGATGATGACCCCCCCCCCCTTCCAAAAGTAGCAATTGTAGGTTTATATTTTTCCTAGAGTTTATCCGGCACCATTTCTCGCGATAACTGCGTAAGTCTTTTTCGAAACGTCTAAGCTTCCTCACTTAGCATCTCTATTGGGAGAGAGCTACGGGTGTAGTAAATTCTTCAGCGATTTGTCATGTACGCGAAGACTTGTCTTTGTGGCAAGATGCCACGACAGAACGGGACTAGCAGTCAGTCTCTGTGGGCATTGAGCGCGAGCCCGGACTCATTGAAGCTCGCTGCGTTTGTCAGGTAGTCGGTAGTAGCAGTTAGTTCTAGCAAAAATCATTAATTGGGAAATTATTAAAATGAAAATAAAACCTTGGACTTGCTAGGAACATGTTAAAAGTCTACAAATATACAACAAAGCATTGATATTGAATATAGTGTTGTAAAAAATGCCATTAGTGTGCATACGAAGTAACTCAGAGGCCTGCCATTGGCCTTAAAGGATTGCTATTGTTCTGATCAACAATACCAATACTTAGCATTTCATAACTATCAACATACTTAAGAGTAACAGGTCTGTCATACCACCACACACAAAAAGCATTTTTACAAGGACGGCCATATCCACTTTCGACAGGTATTTCCTCACGAACGAGTAACCAAAGGATGAAAAACAAATGTGTTCTATATAGAGTGGACATTCCCCTACTTAAAGATTATAGACGTTCGTTCCAGTGATAGATTTTATTTTGGAGGTTTTGTCCAGCTTTTTTGTTATTTCGACTACTGTGCGGCACATCGAAGATTGAACGATATAACATTATACAACAGTGAATAATCCATATTCACAAGTGAGACTGATTTTGTACAGTTATTTCAATATAACTTGGAGTTTGATGCCGCTATTTTGTATTTCTAATAGAGGTCAAAAGTAATATAAATTAAGTTTACACAAAAGACATAGACAGTTGTAGACTGAGTATTAAATCCATGCTAAGTGCCAAAACGAAAATATTGAGTAAACAGCCCAGATGTTACTTCAGAACTGATATGACATGTAGGCATGCGTCACGGTTTGGGGATTATTTGAACTACTTCCACAGTAAATACTAGATAACCAATTTTTCACTGAGTAGTGTTAGGCACATAGCAACATTTTACATTAGACCGAACTTTTCTACTTTTGGCACTTAACAGGAAATTTATTATTCCTTATATCCAGAGTAAAATTTACCTATGAAAAGCATAAGATTCCTTAAAAGCAAGACTTGCAAGACTCTTGCATGCAAGACCAAGACCAAGACCAAGACTGGGTGTGCAAGACCAAGACCAAGACCAAGTGTGCAAGACCAAGACCAAGACCAAGACCGGGTGCAAGACCAAGACTAAGACCAAAACCAAGACCAAGACCACCTGAGTCTTGGTCTTGGTCTTGCATTTGCTCATCACTATTTCCAACTGCCTATAACTTTCTGTCCTATCTTCTTATTCAAGACAAAACCGACTCCTGCTGTACCGTTTACAGCTCCTGAGTAAATCATTCTGAAGTCTCCGCTCCACATGTCTCCTCCATCAAGCCATCTAACTTCGCTGATCCCCAAGACATCTATCTTCATAGTTCCATTTTTTTCTTCAGGTTTTCCACTTTTCCACACTGTAACAGCGATCGCACATTCCAGGTTTCTATCCTGCAGGGGTTTCGTTTGATGATGACCGAGGAGGCCCTGCTGTGTTTCCCTCCACTGGCGGGGACGACCCTCTGTGAAAAAGTAGTGTCGTATCTTAATATTACGTTCTCTTATTTTTCTTTCCATGTTGTTTTCTAGAGACTGAGTAAAGTGGTGGTGTCCCAAGTTCTTCCACCTCGCAGTGAAACAGCCATAGAGGACATCCTGTCCCTTCCTGTTTTTGTCCACATCTGAGCCTTGCCGATGTCAATCATCTTCAGCCTCAGTGTGGTAATGGTAGAGCTGTTGCCCACTACCATAATATATCTCTTCGTCTGACTCCTACCACTAAAGACCTGTCCGGCATGGGAAGCCCTCTGATAGTGAAGCTATCTCCGGCATAGCTCTTGGGATCATTACAGTACGCAAGCACCCCCCCACCACCGTGGCGAGGTGGAGATATTGAGGGAGGGTCAGAAATTATAGCAAGTCTAATTTAAAGTATGTTTTTTGTGTGTTTTTTCGAAATTCTTACACCTCCCCAGTTTGTTATCATTTCGACAATCCTTTTATCCTTATTCATTTGTATTTACTATCCAATGATACTATTATGAAATACTAGCAGCGTTCACCCCGCTTCGCTGGGGTCACCCCGGAACGCAATAAACTTTGTTACTTAGATAATTTTTACTTTTTCGCTTTCAAGTGATATGATAAAAACCATAGAAGATTGCAGTAAATGTTAACATTATATCGCCTGTCATTTATGTTAACCCGCCGAGTGACACGGTCATGTGGGTTGCATATAAATACGGTTAGATTTAGCTATGATGAGCTAACAAAGGATTTCTACGTTATGGACACTTGAATGGTCAATTATCTCAAGACACTGGTAATTGAAAATTAAAGTGATATGATAAAAACCATCTAGGGTCCAAATCTTAATAACCCCCCAAAAATGAAAGAAATTGGTTCAGCCGTATTAGCGTGATGAGCTAACAAAGGATTTGTACGTTCTCTTTTATATATATAGATAGATAAAACTAATTATTTAATTTAATTTTACTAAACTTTTTCTTATATATCTGTTTGGTAAACTGAAGTGAAATCAAGTTTACTGTACATACAAAATTTAAATGTTTCGTGACAAAAATCTATCTAGATAATTATTTATCTATAAATTATACAAATGTATGTACGTAAGTGTGTGTGTATGTTTCAACATAACTCTGGAACTCTGGAGCAACTTAAATCAAACTTGATACAATCTAAAAAAAAATACTCTGGGAGGTAAGACACTCCTACCAGTTCTAGTGGGTTTAAGATAGTGATACGTAAAAACAATAAAAAAATAACAGATTCTAGTATCGCATCAATAGTTTTTTTTGGGGGGGGGTCGCAAAGATGAATAGTGACATTCTCGATGCTGTTTAAATCTAAGTTCTGCTCCTATTGGTACTCGTAGAGGAATGGGAA
The DNA here is from genome assembly GCF_964235325.1 of Thermobia domestica. NCBI lineage: Eukaryota > Metazoa > Arthropoda > Insecta > Zygentoma > Lepismatidae > Thermobia > Thermobia domestica. Next base: position 61,010,169 of record NC_137458.1, read on the forward strand.
ATGGTGACACGTAAAAATAACCGAAAACGATATTAGTGTCGAATCCGCAGTTTTCGGGGTCGCTAAGCTGAATAATGACATTCCTGATAAAATTTAAGCTCAAATTTTAGTTGAAGGAGTAAGATAACCTCAGCACCCCTAAGTGAGTTTAGAAGTGAGTAATATATATAGGGTGTTAATGAACTATACCGACAAACTTTAAGAGGTGATTCCTCACATCAAAATAAGAGAAAAAGTTCATATGGACCTATGCGTAGGAATGATTTCAGTGTAACTCCCCTTTTCAGCAGCAAGACTATATAAGACAGAACCTGCTGTTCGAAGTGAGACCCGGACAACTGATTAGACCGAGGAAAGTATTTCCACCGAGGATCGAATCCAGAACCTCGCACACAAAAGTCGCGTTTTGTTAAGGTTTATCCATTTTGATAATTATCTGAAAATATATGATGACACTGGCTGGGAAGTGCCACCGAGTTTGAGGGAATTAATGAACGAAGGGTGTTGCAGGTAAAAGCAAGCTGGAAAACCCTGCAAGGTTCGAACCTGAGATCCCTAGATTGATAACAAAGGACGATAACAAGTATTCTAGATAATAAGCTATTTAGCTTAAGAAACGAGAAAGTATATCGTCACAGAAATAAAGCCTTCCGATTGGATCAAATCAATGTAAATCAAAGCGAGTTTTGTTTAATGTTTCTCATGTTTCAAACATGCCTTTTATACATTCTTTATGCTTTTATTCTTCTACTACTTTATATTGAGCTCATTTGTGGCTATGCGGTTAGCGTACGCGCCTTTGGCGTGGGAGACCCGGGTTCGATTCCCGGCGGGAGCTCATGTGATTCGGATTCCACGTTAATCAGTAGGTCTACGTCTCATATAGCCTCGCTGCTGAACGGGACGTTAAACTCAAAATCAACTCAACTCAACTCTCCTACTTTATTAACTTACCCAAAGGCGTCTTTTCCAAAAGGTTCCTAAGAGAACAACCTGTATGTATATTTACCGTGCACTATCAATGCGAGCGATATGACTCGGTTGCCTGTGTTAGACGTTTCGACCTCTCTTTCCTCAAATGCTTTACCTTAATACTAAGAATTTAAAAGTTTGTTCTAGAAGTTTCAGTTTCGTTTTATTTACATGCATTTTTTGTTCTAAACCTCGAGTTGTGTTCTCTGCGAAATTTTTACACTTACAGGACACAATGGATATAATTATGCTTTATAGCCTATTATTTATAATTATTTGGATATTGGCGGCCACATAAAATAACAATAGGTTTTGCATAGAATAGTAACGTGTCTTTTCCGTCATGAACCCATATTTTATTTCATTATCTGCTTCATTTTTATTTCTAAATACTGCGCACAAGTCCTTAAACCTTTCGACCTCTCTACATTATTATCAGCCCTATTGACTGGAATACTTCCAGCGGCCTCGCGTAGCGTAGTCGCTAACGTTCTCGCCTTCAGTGCGAGCGGTTCAGGGTCCGATTCCCGGTGGGACACTCGGTCGAAAACGTGTAAAAAGCATTCACACCAGGCAAATGCCAGGATGGTACCTAACATATGATCCCAGGCTGCTTCCTTCTTTTCCCAATCCCTTCTTCCTTCCTTTTCCCCGGATAGTGTGCTCACCGAGAGACGTCATCCCTCAAACGCTACAGGCTAACATGTCTATAGATACCGGTAGCCTAGAACTATAAAATTCTAAAATCCTAAATACTTCCGGAAATAGATCTTAGTTTGTAACTATGTGAATTGGCACAATAATAGACCAACAAAATAACTAAGAATTACCATTCTAAAATGTTCTCGTTACCAAGTTATTGATTTAATCGAACCTTAATGGAGAGGTAAGCACTTTTGCTGTCGACTGTCCATTAAGTAAAATTATGCAAATTGCTTGCGAGTGAATTTACCTCTAGATGCAGCAATTCCCGGTTCAACTAACAAGGTAACCCCCCTTTGGATACATCAATTATTGGCGTAAATTCTGATTTCGACATCAAACTTCCATTGCACGGTTTCTGAGTGGATTCCCCAAGCGGTGATCACTCTGCGGCATCAAAGTCCTTTGATCTTACGAAACTTTTTGGTTGCTTGTCTCACCATTCTGCCGTTCTCTCTGATTAATTTATCGACGTGTGTTTCTTCTTCATCGTCTTACATGGTGATTTTCTGCTACGTTATAGAAAGCCATATTTACGCTCATGTTGAATAATGTAATAGATACGATGCAACTTTAACGAATGCGTTTCTCCCCCTTTTTACGAGAAAGAAATTATATCTAGACACCTTTGAAAACAATTTCTTCGTATTTGCTCTCGTTCACTGACTTGTATTGGTTTCCTATACTTTTTCAAGATATAAATATCATTTGAACACTTTTAAAAACAACTTCTTTGTATTTTTCTTTGTGTGTCTTTCTGTGTTTTCTTCAGTGACTTTTTGATTTCTCAGAAATAACAAGATAAAAATAGTATTTAAAGACTTTTAGAAAATACTTCTTTGTTTATTTGTTTTGTTCAATAACTTTTATTTTGATTTCTCTAATTTACAAGATAGAAGTAACATTTAAATACTTAGAGAAATAACTTCTTTGTTATTTCTTTTGTTCACTGATTTTTTGCTTTGATTTCTCCTAATTTATAAGATAGAAGTAACATTTAAATACCTTTAAAAATAACTTACTTGTTTATTTGTTTTGTTCGATGTCTTTTATTTTGATTTCTCTAATTTACAAGGTAGAAGTAACATTTGACTATTTTTAAAAATAACGTCTTTGTTATTTCGTTTGTTCACTGATTTTTTGTTTTGATTTCTCCTAATTTATAAGATAGAAGTAACATTTAAATACTTTTAAAAATAATTTACTTATTTATTTGTTTTGTTCGATGTCTTTTATTTTGATTTCTCTAATTTACAAGATAGAAGTAACATTTAACTACTTTTAAAAATAACGTCTTTGTTATTTAATTTGTTCACTGATTTCTTGTTTTGATTTCTAATTTATAAGATAGAAGTAACATTTAAATACTTTTAAAAATAGCTTCTTTGTTATTTATTTTGTTCACTATTTTGATTTCCCCTAACACTTAAATACTTTAAAAAAAAAACTTCTTTGTTATTTCTTTTGTTCACTATTTTGATTTCCCCTAATTTACAAGATAGAAATGACATTTAAATACTTTTTAAATCAACTTCTTTGTTATTTCTATTGTTCACTGTTTTGATTTCTCCTATTTTACAACGTAGAATTAACATTTAAATACTTTAAAAAATCACTTCTTTTTGTTATTTCTTTTGTTCACTGTTTTCTTATTTCCCCCTCATTTACAAGATAGAAGTAACATTTAAATACCTTTCAAAACAACTTCTTTGTTATTTAATTTATTTACTGATTTGTTTTAATTTCTTATAATTTAAAAGATAGGGATAACATTTAAACATGTTTAAAAGCAACTTCTCTAAGTTTTTCACTGACTATGACTAGAGAAAATTTCTCATTGAATCCATTTGGAAAAATACATTTTTCATTCTTTCTGAAAATGGATTTCGGTAAAAACAAATTTTACAATACATTCTTTTAATGTAATCATAATGTAGCGCACCTTATAAACTTCTAAATTGCTATATATGGGATATTAACGAAGCATTAGAACATTAGTCTTTTCTTATGAGACCATTTTCTACATGAGAAATCCTAATCCTATCTTGACATTTTAAACAACCAATCCTACTACTTTAATTATCTTTGACCGCTGCCAGTATTTGTATAACAAAGTTGGTGAATATGCCTTTCACTGTAATCGAGATAAGCACTCTGTGTGCATTTTTCTTCTCGCTTCTGTTTCTCCTTTGTATTAAGGGACTGTTAGCTTCTAATTAGTTTTACCACTAAACGGATTGGATTTAAGAGTTGATACTAAATTTAAACTTCCCTTTTATCTCATTTTGCTGACTGGCTTTGGGCTACGTGTGATCATGCAATATACTCGTTTTTCTTTCCAGCTCTCTTTTTCAAACACTTCATTTTAAACACCCACACAGATTTGAAATTTCAATAATAAATTAGAGAAAGTTTATAAAGATTTAATTACCTATTGTCACATTTATTTTTCCAACAAATATACTTCTTTTATTTTTCAAGAAATTTTATATATGGATTTTACATTATCATAGTTGGGATACTACAAAACTGTCTATTCGATTGCAACACGTCGATATAGAATTTGTATAGATTCCATCGAGAGCAAGGACGGGCGAGTCTGTCGTATAAAGCAGAAATAGTTACAGTATAATTTTTGAAACCATTTTATATCACTTTTATAAAGGTAACGAAGAAAATTCTGTCGCTTTTTGTGGAAGCCTGTGTTCAATTGGTCCTCACACCGTTAGTTGAATGCGAATGGAGATAAGGCGAAGGTCAGTTATTGGTGTGGGTATATCCAACATACTACCTGGTTGTGGCAGTTCAGTTACACCGTGAACTTGAGTAAGGACAGAGTAAACATGGGATCTCCACAGAGCGTCATAAGGGTGTGTATGCTGTGCCCGCTCAAACTTGGGTCAAACGCCGCTGCAGCGCGCGGGGTGAAAGATATACCAGGTCTTTGGTGGGGGTGTCACTCCTCCTCCCCCTCCCCCGCCCCCAAAGTTATGCAAAAATCGGTGCTACACGACATTACAAACTCCATACATGTTCAAAAACCAGGCTGGAGTGTTCAGTCCGAAGATGCTGTGATATTCAACAGAGGCGTGTGAAAGTGATACACGGAGAACACACAATTGCGAGCTATTTCCATTAACGAGCCCTGAAAAACTTCCAACAGAAAATTTAGACATGATTGAATGAACGCACGATACGGTACGGAATTGGTTTGTGAAATTTCGTTGGCTGGCACAATATGGAAAAATGGGTTCCTCGGCAGCCGACGAACAGGATGTTCTGATGAGCCCCTTAGGAACACCGTCGAAACAGACCTAAGAGAGTGTTCATTCAAGTGCAAATGAATTAGGCCCACATCATGTCATTGTCGTGCGGGGGCTTTGCGCAATCACCAAGGTGAAAAAAAAGTGGGTACCACTTAAGTTGTCACCAGCTAACAAGGATCGTCGTTTAGATATGTGTAGTTTTCTGAGAGGGCAGAATAAGTAGAAAAGTTTTCTGCGTCGGATTGTCACTTCTGATGAGAACTGGATCTGTTACGTCAATACGGACAGAATATTGGTTGGATCATGATTAACGTCTAGAATGGTTTCCAAAATGGTGTCATCAGAAAGACCCAGACAAAAGGGCGAGGAGAGAAAGGCCAGAGTCAAAAGAAACCTATATTAAAAGGGCCCGAGTCAAAAGAGGCCCGCGTCAAAACGGCCCCACGTTTAAAAAAGCCTTACATCAAAGCATAAACATGTTTATTATAACGAAATATTCTGTGGACATCAGCTATTTCATTTCTGTTGAAAGAACATACCTATAGATCTGTATACAGAATTAGTCAAACATATTGGAACAAGCCAGTAATAACGGGACGTGTGGATGGAGGAAAAGCAAATATTGCAAGTGGGTATTGTGGATATTTGGTATCACTGAATATTTTTAAATGGAAAGTGGTATGCGTGACACATCCGTTTAGGCCAGGATCTTTCCAGTCATTCACTTTTGCCCAATTACCATTCGTTTAAGAGATAGGGTATGCTAAATTTGATATTTGTATCTAGTCCTGATTAATGCCGACGAGACGAGGCGACACGAGGCATTTGTCTCGTCTTATAGCAGTTCTGTCTTGTAGTGTGCCTATGTGAAAGGTATCAGCCTCTCTTGTCTGTCGTCTCGAATTCGTGATGAGACGCGAGAAATTTATCGTAGCCCCACTGGTAGTGGCTGTTGTGTGCCACCAAGTCATAATAATGTTTGTAATGGTCGCAATACGGACTTTAATTGATATCAAGGAAGCAGTCTCTGATGTGGGGCCAATTAGATACAGTATATATTTCCCCTGAACCTTCAGTGACTCACGTTAACATCCGGTTATTATAAATTTTCAAAATTTTTGGTTTTCTGGTATGCTTGGTTGAATACAAGCCATTATGTTGACCTACTATGTTTAGTTATTATAGACCTATTATAAAAATGTATCAGTTTGGATACTTGTTTAAATTTGACATTTTTTTTGACACAACTACTCCAAACATTCGTGATTTGCATGAAAGTCCCACTCGACAAGTGTAATTACATAAGAGCGGAGCGGCCATCAAGACACGGACATCCTTATGAACAGAAGGAGAATTCACGTATTCTACACCTGTAGGGAATCTGATCGCATGACAACCTCTCCGTTCCCACATGTACAGTACAATTAAAAAAAAACTAACCACCCATCTTTGTCGCTGAAAAGCTCTGTACTCTTATTTACAATAGGATTTAAATCAAATAAATGTGAATTTTCTTTGCCCAATTGAGATTTTTTAAAAATATAGAATCGAAGTATTGAAATTTCCTGTGCATGACAATCAGAATATGGCATTTTGAAGCAAAGTGGTTGGCCAAGATCTTTTGAAAAAGACTGTACATCATTCGGCTTGTCAGGTCCGATTTTCTGTGTGATTTAACTCTATGACGATATGTTCATGAGTTATTTGGCATTACATTAGCGCCTTTGCCGTTTTTTAGCGCTTCTCACGTGAAAACAATAGGGATGCACAATTTTTTTTTTTTGAAAAATACCTTCTCGAAAAATGAATTTTTCGGAAACGAAAAGTGGTTCGATAAAGGATAAAGAAAAATCTGGAAAAACGAAAACGAAAAATATTTCGTAAAACGGAAAAAGAAAAAAAGGAAAATCGAAAAACGGAATTACCAAAAATCGAAAAACAGATTTTTCGAAAAAGGCCATCCCTAGAAAACAATGCCCCTTTCGACCCATGTTTATCACCTCCTTCTGTTTGGCGGGTGTATTGTATCATTTTTATACTAAGAAAAAATAAAATCAGCAGAATTTCATTGCAATTTATTTTATAATTACTTTTAATGGGATAAATTTATATAGATATGCTTTGAGAGCAGACTACCAAAACCAATGTTTGATATTCCAACTGAATAAACTGCAGATATTGTCAAGTATAAGAGAAGAATTTGACAAACTGAAGAATTCTTAAAAAAAAAGCGACAGGTTAGGTTTTCCTTGTTTTTCAATCTAGGAATTCTTTATCAATTTTCTTCAATGCCACATCGATAAGATCACCACGAAATGAAGTCCAATTTAAAGTATAACATGCTTTTACTGCGTCTTCGTATTTGGCAAATCCAACAGTAAATTCACAGGTTTCCTCATCCACATTTTCTTTGGTCACTTGTTTTACAATACCAAATGGTTTACATAGTATAACGATATCTTTTATGGTGGTGCTGGGCGACACATTAGAAATGACAATTGTGATTTCTTTAACTTCAAGTGGTTTCTTGTTTATCTTGTTGTTATTAATGAACTGACACGTATAAATTTTCCTTTGTGGTTTCCATTCCGTCTTTTTTCTCTTTGGATCATCTTCACACTGATTTTCTAAGACAACTTGTTTCAAAACCTTATGCATTTTTAATTTCAGATTTTTTCGATCTTTTGGCTTTTGTAGAATTTTTGAGTATTTTGCTTTCAGACGGGTTTTCTCTTCCTCCTTCATATTCCTCGTTCCTTTATTATGTGACTTTGGTATCTAGACAACACATAATTTGATCACAACAATACATTATTTTCCTTGTCTTGTATGATTGTTTACGTAGAACTCACTTTGTAAATTAACCCTTGCACTACCTAGGTATTTTTTTTTGTAACGGGGACGACTAAGGAGGGTATTTTGTGCTCACCTATTATGATTAAATACTTCGAAAATGAAACTAATTAGAAACTCTCACAAAATCTACAGTGATTGAAGTGAACAGTAACAGTACACGGTGTAAGACTAATACAGTAAAACCTGTCTTCAACGGACCCTTTATTAAACGGAAAACTGTTTTAAACGGAAATATTTCACGGTCCCATGAATTTTGGAGAACAAAATGTGTTAAAGTCCCTTCATTAAGCGGAAACTGTGTTACGCGGACAACGGAAAGAAAAATAATCATTTAACGGAAAATTCTGAGTTCCGGACTACAGCGTTTAGATGTTTAGACATTTTGTGAGACATATACATTACACTGTTTGCGATAAAATGTTCGTTCTTTTGTTAAATATTTCTGGACAGTGTTGACCTTCCCCAACCACTACTCATATTCACCCCCACAAATTGTCCTTAATCCCCGCAACTTAATCAAGAATTATAAGGAATGTCGGAAAGAAGAAAAAGAGATAGAGGAAAAAGAGGAATACGATACCGAGTTCCAAGAAGAGTGTAGAATAAATACATATCAAAATGCTCTCAGAAGTTTAAAGGAACTGCAAAAATTTACCTTACGGAAAAGTTATTCTGATTCACTTAGTATAATTTCTCAGGCTAAAGTGTATGCGGAAAGTCAAGCAGCAATGTACACAGAAAACCCTGCTTCGCTATTAGAAAAATAAAGATAACGTGTGCATAGTATATTTTGTATTCATTTTAATTTTTTCCGTGTATTTATTCGTAGAAGAAAGAAGTACTGTAATCGAACAATGTACGTACAGCAATATATTTTCTCAGTATGTCCCTTTATAAGCATGTATTTAAAAAAAAAAGAAAGAAAGGAAAGGTCTACCTCCACTAAGCGGAAACCTGACTTTAACGGAAATTTTTGCAAGTCTCGCTCGATTCCGCTAAAGACAGGTTTCACTGTATCTATTTATTATGCTGCCACGTAAGAGTGACAAGTCTAAATGTCAGACACATCTCCTACCAACGCGGCGGGTGTGGGTACTTTGTGCCCACCAACTTAAAATAGCAAACTTTATGAGACACACTAACGTAACGACCGTAAGGTAAACGCTTTAGCTTAAAATGTTGAGCAAGAACATATTTTCTTACGATTAGAGGAGTAATTAGAAAAAAAAAATATGTTGAGATGGACACAAAGTACCCCCTTCCCCGTTGGTAGTCCGAGGGTTAAATAAACTCTACAATACATGTCTGTCACTATCATTTAAAGAAAGAAAGAAAAACTCAAAAGATGAGATATTACTACAGTGATCGCAAAGAGTCGTGAAGCTTGACTTTAAATCTGCCAATTTCAGCATCCAATAGAACGCAAGGATGTATCCCGGTTGTTAACCGCTCCCCATGAAATTTTTGCCAGTGTTGCATTGGTGTAGTGCTATACGGAGAACATCTCCAAGGGTACAGTGTTGTTGCATTGCCACTTGTTTTGTTTATTTTTGTTGTTGTCGTTATTTTGTATTTTTGCTATTATTATTATTATTACCGTTTAATCCGAGTAATTCTTACTGTTCGTGTTATTATTATTTAAATACTGTTCATTTGTCGCTTGTGCGTCATGTCTTCGAAGTCTGGCAACATTGTTAGTGAACTTTTGTTTTTTCACATTTTTTCAAGTGTGCGTTTGGAAGGCAACTGTACGAGTCGCACTGAATTCTTATATGACACATCACACATAAGACAAAGCAGTCCTATAATTGGGTGTAGAGGCCAGGCTTCTCGAGTCATTGCGGTCACTATAATCGATAATCCTCATTTAGCTGAACAAAGTGATATGGATCAATGTAAACTACGGGTGCACTCACATGCTTGTCCACCGGGTCTGTCCGCCCCGCCCCCCCCAGAAAACTTCGTAGCTTGGCATACATTTGTACACTTTCTTATTAAAATTATACTCGTTTAGCAGAGAAATGATCGATGTAGCCTGAAGATTTGATCCTACACTTCATGAATACTCTTTCTTTTCTTGGGGCCGCGGTGGCTCAGTGGTAGAGCGTTCACCTCTGGTGCTTGGGGTCCCGGGTTCGATCCCAGCCCCCGCCAAGTGAACTTTGTTGTGGAAAAACACCGTGTGCGTGGGTTTTCTCGGGGTTCTCCCGTTTCCTCCCACTTTCTTCATTCCACCATTTCATTCATTACCCATCATCACCATCTCCTCTAGCCCAACCGGCATAACCGTGGGACGTAAAACTCACAGATTTCATTTCATTTCTTTCTTTTCTTATAAAAGCAATCTAGTTTTTCTTTATTTTATTTTATTTTTTCTAAGCATATATGTGGAATATTTAGCTGCTTATCGTCTTTTCGGGTGAAGAATAACACAGATTTAATGCTACACAAACATAGTGTCTTATAGTATCGTTTCCCCCCCAATTTTAGGAGCACACGGTAGCTCAATGGTAGAGCACTTGTCTCTTGTGCGTGGGAGCCCTGGGTCGATTCCCGGTCAACTAAGTTTGTCATGGACAACATCATGTCCGGAGTACTCCCGTTTCTTCCCATTTTCTTTCCTTCAATTCTTCCATCATTCATTTGCCTTAATCATCATCTCCCTTAGCCTAAATGGCCTAAGCATGGGACGTTAAAGTGAAAGATTTCATTTTATTTCACGAGCTACTTTGTAACTAAGCAGTTACTGTACTTGCTTTTGGCGTGGGAGACCCGGGTACGATTCCCGGCGGGAGCTCATGTGGTTCGTATTCCACGTTAATCAGTAGGTCCCGTCTCGTATAGCCTCGCTGCTGAAAGGGACGTTAAACTCAAAATCAACTCATTTCATTTCACTTTCTTTCTCAAATTTTGAACCTCTCGTAACCAAAAATTTTTCAATACGCACCTGTAGTGAATCCATCACGCGTAGTTTTCGATAAAAATAAAAAAAAATGGTGCTATACGAGAATCATGCCGCCTATCAAGGTGGAACTGATACTAAAATAAATTCTAATCAAGCTTTCCAATATGACACTGGTAAAGTAATAGTGCGTACATAATATAGTTAATGAGATAATGCTCAAAATTATCATGAATTATGTAACTATAATTTGGTTTAACTATCGAATTTGATACATACTAGGTGTGTTAAAAAAAAACAACGAACTTTTGAAATAGCACATCAGCGGGTACAGAAAGCGCGCTGCGACTACTGAGAGCTTCTAGCAGCAGGTTTAAACAACAAACTGCCATTTGTCCTCGTTTTGCTGTGACCGTTAGTCCCTGAGCTACAGCAGCTGAATTGAACACGTTCATAAACCGTTCTTCGGATTACTGACAAAATGACAATGAAAGAGCTTGGAGAACGTGTGTCTGTGTGAAAGTTTGCTACAAACTTGAGAAAACTTTCACAGAGACATGTTAATTGCGTTTCAATTCATTCGGGATCTCCTCCATTCGGGATCTCCAAACAAGGCACACATGAATGTTCAAAGATCAAGGTGATATTGGTTGTTTTGTGATTGGAAAAGCAATGCCCATCATGAATTTGTATCACGTGGTCAGATGGTAAACAAACACTTGTACTAGGAAATTTTAGAGCGTTTCAGAATTGCGCAGGAAGAGCTCTGAATTGTGGGAAAGCTAGACTTGCATAGTTTTCTGGCTCATGCGTCGCTCCTCATCTGCAGTTATCTGGCAAAATATCAGACTACCTTTTGCCTCGTCCACCCTATTGTCCGAACCTAGGCCCGGAAAACTTTTTTCCTGTTTCCACAACTTAAAACTATTTTGAAACCACGTCGTTTCCAAACTATAGAGAAGATTCAGGATAATGCGACAGATATCTGCGTGCCATCCCAGAAAGTGAGTTCCAGAAGGCTTTTCAAAAATGGAAGAAACCTTGGGAACGGTGTATTGTTAGTAGAGGGGACTACGTTTAGACCCAGTGCTTAAAATTTTGTAAATTGAACAATACAGATTTTTATAGCAAAAAATCAGTTTTTAACACACCTTGTATATCAGTCGATAGATTACATGGAGCTGAACAAGATCACACTTGAGGGTAAATTCTCATGCGTCGTTTTCGAGAAAATCGAAAAATTAGTTTTTAGTTGCTAAAAAGAAATCGGTTGTTGCTAAATATGATGGATTATTTTCGTTCTGCTAGAATAGATTGTTGATTTGTTTAACCTTTTATGTACTGTATATGTTTTAAAAATACATTGCTAAGTCATATTTTTTTAAAATTAGTATACTACTGTACAATTGATTATAACATATGTATTTCTTAAATTTAGGGGTTGGTGGGGCAATTATCTTCAGTGCCCTTCCCAAATGACGCCACTAAACTGAGCACATTAATATGATTGAGAGTTAATCCTCAATGAGTAGTTATCGGTAAAATCGAGAAAGAAACTAGTTTCATGACTCTAAGAAGTATGTCTTTCATTGCCAATAATTCTAACTGATAGTTTTACATTGCTAATAATGGTAACTAATAGTCTTTGATGCCCAATAATGGTAACTGATAGCTTTTCAGAAGATGTAAGTTCCAGAATATCGCAGGCTAAACAAGCATTCAATAGGAAAAGTGGACTGCTAACATGAAGAAATGTGTCCTTGGACGTTCGAAAACGATTTATTAAGACTCTGGTATCGAGCGTGGCGCTTTACCGGTCAGAGACGTGAACATTGAGAAAAGCTGGAAACATTTGAAATGTGGTGTTGGCACAGACAGAATGCTGCTCATATCATGGACCAAAGGAAAAGGAATGAAGACGTACTAAAGGAAGCCAATGAAAGACGACAGATCATGAAGATAATAGGAAAAAAAGAAACAACATGCTTGGCCATCTTATTCGGCACTCCGATTGAATCATCGTGTTGATAAAGGGAAAGGCAGAAGAGAAAGACCAAGGATAGAATATCTAGATGCAGTCATAAAGAAGAGAACTTATCAGAGTATAAAACAGCTCTCCCGGGAGAGAGAAAAGTTTTAAAATTTCCATATTGCCCACCAATCTACGGTTGAGGTGAGAAAAGAGAAGATAACCTTTCAAGGCCAATAATGGTAATTATTTGTTTTAATGACTAATAATGGTAATTGACAGTTATTTTATGGCTGATAATGGTAACTGATAGTTTTCCATGACCGATGATGGTAATTGATAGTTTTTTATGGCCAATAATGGTAACTGGAAGTTTTTCATCGCCAATAATATGGATAGTTTATATTCTGCTGGAACATATATTTATTCATTTGTATATTTGTATGTAAAAACACATACTGTTAACTATCAGATTATGTCTATTGTTATTTGTTGTCTTCTAACGGTGAGACAGACTATCCTGGCAGTTACACATACAGTATTGTAATAATTAGTAATTATATATATATATGGCCGGATTTAGGGGGTGCAAAGGTGCACGTGCATCCCTCTTCGTTGTAAATATACACTATCTAAAATGAGAAGCTAGCAGCGAAAATAGCAATACTTTCCGAAACTTTCTGGCATCATGATTCCGTTTGGAGCTTAAAAGAAAGTAGAGCTTTGCAGAGACAATAGTTTAAGTTGATTTTCTAAAGATTCAAGAAAAAGGATTCACCAAGCAAAAAATTAAAACATTTCTCAAGTAGGGAAGGAAACAGAAACCAGGAGGAGAGAACATTTTTTCCCCCTACATAACACTTGTGACCCTCTTGTTCCGTTCAATGCATCAGTGTTGTCAGAGGTAAAGAATATTGTCACATTTCACTTTAGATAATATTGTCACATTTCTAACAAAATTTACAATTACTTCATATATTTTTTTGAAGTTCCAAAGTACATGCAGAAAAACTTCTTACCTGATGTTGTTACAACTTTTTTGTCTACGTATTCATCTTCAGACGCATCTTGACTACGATATGCTGGAATAGTTGAAAGACATGTAAGTACCATTACGCCATCAGACCCTGCATGGCTCTTCTCCACTTGGAACTGCAAGGGAACAGTTGTTGTGTAGAGGATCGCTCCGTAACTGAGTCGAGAATTTGGCAGTGAATCTTTGTCTACCTGAAATAAAATGTGTCATTAAAGTAAAATAATGAATACGATCATGTACGAGTAATTTACGTTTGTTTTACATCATGGAATCATAAATTACTTTTCAAAGGTTAATAATACACATATATAAAAAGTAACGATAGGACGAAAATCGAAAATTTTAAACAAATTGCTATTTTCTCGAAAACCCCTCTAATGATTCTGTTTATTTTTTTTTAACAATTTAATTTAATAATTTTATTTATGATATATATGTAGCACCATTTGTACCTTACAGAATTAAAGGAATATTTTGATGATGAGGCTGACATGTTTAACACATATGTTAACTTATGTTTAACTTACATATGTTTTCGTGATAATTCAAACTTTCAAAATACGAGTATCAGTCTCCTAGATTTTCATAAATAACTATAAAGGTGATCCTAAATCTTCAAAATAAGTACAGATAACGATCCCTAAAGTTCATATATGAATTTTTGAGAACATACTGTCCCTAATCGATATATCACATGGCTACCTTTCCATTTCAAACAATATCACATATTTCAAAATGGCGGATTTCAAGATGGCGGCGGAGGTTCGTGATCTACTCTCCCCATTTTTCTTTTGCCAATATGTGAAAATACCACCGTTTGCGTTGCCTATCTTTCACCATTTTCGCAATTCAACAGTTCATTCGATGTATTTCAATAACATGGCATAGCCCTTCTCCCACCAACTTTGACCCCTTCCCACTTCGTTTCTTATGGCGTTCAGTCGCTATAACTTTGTACATGTAAATATTTTCACATCTTCTATCAGGTTCACTAAGTTTCATCCCGCAACTCGATTCATCCATTTGGACCCTTTATTTGTGAATTATTTTTCGCGCAATTTCCTCAAAAATGGCGCGGCCGATTTTTGAAAATGAAATGAATGAAATCTTTCGGCTTAATGTACCACAATTTTGCGCTCTAAGCTAAGGAAGACAGATGATTAAAGCAAGTGAATGATAATAGAAGATTGGTGGAGTGAAAATGTTGAAGGAAAAGGGAAAACAGAACACTATTTTTCACCACAAATTTACTTGGCCGGGGATCGAACTAGGAACACTATGCACCTGAGGTAAGCGTTCTACCACTGCACCACCGTGTCCTCCTCAGTCGATTTTTATTCATAAAAAGGGTCTAAATATTGATTTTCATAAATAAATACGTTGCTATTACCTATTAGTATATATGGTAGAGTGTCTTCTTCGTACTTAATCGAAACAGAAATGCTATTAACTTCTGTTCAGGTCAGAAGGGTAATGAAGTATATTATTTCAGGTAAAAATGGCGCCAGTGGAGCTAAAATATTTCTCACCTACGGCTTCAAAATACTTAGAACCGGTCCTGGGCAGAGGTGTTCATTCTCCTCAAGGGTTTGGGCGCAAATCCCAAATTTAATCTTTTGTCTCCAAATATATGTTTCCCCCCCAATTCTTCATTCTTCTCTCAGATGTACTTACCCCCCCAGTTAACCATTCTTCTCCCAAATTTATTATCACCCAAATTTACTTTTCTTCCCCCAAAATTTAATATTCTCCTAATAAATTTAGCCTTTTGCCCCCAAATATATCTTTCTCCCCTCAAATTTTCATTTTTCTCTCAAAAGTAGTTTCTCCCAAATTTTCCATTCTTCTATAAAATTTACTATTGTCTTCCAAATTTACTGTTCTCCCCCAAAATTACTATTCCCCTACCAAATTTACCTTTCTCCCCCAATTTTCCATTCTTCTCTCAAATGTTCTTTCCTCCCAAATTCACTATTCTTCCCCAAAATTTATTATTATCTCCAAAATTTACTCTTCCCTCCCGAAAATTTACTATTCTTCTACCAAATTTACCTTTCTCCTTCATTTTACCCATTTTCCTGCCAAATATACCCTTCCCCCTTAATGTTTTATTCTTCTCTCAAATTTATTTCCCCCTAAATTTACCATTCTTCCCCCAAATTTATTATTCTCTCTCAAATTTAATTTTCCTTCCCCAAAATTTGGCACTCGCCTACCAAATTTACCTTTCTTCCCCCAGATTTACCATTCAGTCCCCCAAATATGCATTTCTGCCCGATTTTTCATTCTTGTCTCAAATTTACTTTACTCCACCAAATTTATTATTTACTCTCAAATTTAATTTTCCCCCAAAATTTACCACTCTCCTATCCAATTTACCTTTTTTTTTTTTACCATAAATTTACCAATCTGTTCCCAAAATATACAAGAATGAACCCAGCAAATTTTTCTTGGGGCCGCGTGTTTTCTTCCAGGAGGTCGGAGTTTACGTGCTAAATGCCAACTGAAAGTCTTGTTTATGAATGTGAAAGCATTAATAACTCACCATCCATAGACTACACATATTATTATTATTATTATATGCAGTTGAAACAGGTTTAGGCACCGTGCAAAATTAGAATCACAGGCTATACCAATAAACTATTCATTAGAAAATAAGTTTTAGGAAGTCCATTTCTTTGTATTTTCATTCAAATGTGTAAAATATGGTAAAAATGAAAAAAAAAATCGATCGATGAAGGAAAATATGAACACTCTTAAACATAGTAGGCTAATAAAATAGCAACTGAATGCATCCAGTTCGGTAAATGAGAGCAACGAAGTTTATTTAGCTAGTACCAATGGCGTAGGCAGGGCGCTATTCCTATTCACGCCATCCTCCCTTTAGTACAACGATTCCGAAATGGATTCTGCTTTCATGTAATAGGTTCCATTTCTGAACCCGATATTGCGACTCTTTTATAGATTTAATTTGTCACGAAAAACAAGCATCTGGAGACGCGAATTTCACTATTTGGTAATGTCGCAGATGAAGAACCATGGAGTTGATCTACCAATCTATCAAATAGTTACAACAATTATTTCATTGCCCGAAAATTTATCCTATGCTATTAAATAACCCGCATAATACATATGCAATGTTGGTTGCATACAAACAAGTATGTTCTTTGGAACAACCAGAAACATGCACACATTTTGAACTCCTTCGCCAATCCATTCGAACCGAAAATCGAAAAACGGCTTCGTATGCTATTAGATCTTGTAATAGGATAAATTATCGACGTTTTTTTTTTTTTTTTTTGAATGGTGGTACTTGGCGATTCTTTTCTATGATTGTAAAGCTGATGACACATGGATATAGGCACACCTCGCCTAGTAAGGAAAAATAAATTAATTATTTTTTAAAAAAATAAAAGTACTCACAGCATAACATGACATCTCATATGTTTCCTATCTACTCTTATTTAATGTTCTTACTGCTTTTTTTTCGTTGAAGAAGCTACAAAAAAAAAAAAAAAAAAACTCTTACAGGAAAAGTTTGTTTCATTAGTATCGACCGTTTTGCCATATTGCTTTTGAGGGAAGAAAATACGAAAAAAAGAAAACTGTTGGCAAGACGATTTACTGACACTTGCATTGCCTTAAGTGAGTTTTTTCCCTCCTTGCTCTCAGAGCTACTGTAATTTATGAGTTGAAGAGTGTTATTATAACGGCTAAACCTCCTCCAAAGTTTCCCCATTCACGTGAATTGCCCCCAAGAGGAAGAGAACCAGTTTCTTCAAGCACATAGGCTACGGACAATCTGAAGTCAACAAGTTTTATAATCTCCAGAGGAAACAGTTAAGGGAGAACAGCACTTTTTTTTTGTTTTTACAAGACTATTTAGTTTTCCCTTGCATCTTTCCTTTTATTTTCACAATTTTACTCTCCGAAATTGAGAATATTTTGCTTTAAAAATTAATTGTTGCGTACTAATTACATTAATTACTTCCTTAATTTTACGCTAAGGAATCTTTAGTAAAGAACAGTAAACATATAACATCAAAATTAATATTATAACTCAACCTCTAACTTAGTCTTTGAATGAATTGCTTTCAGTGCATTAAGAGGATAATAGAATTTTCACTGAGTCAAAAACAAAAGACTGGTCAGGGTAACGAGTTAAAATTAACTTATCGCTTAAATACCTAACGTGTAGTTAAAAGATATTACTGTTTCACTAAAGTATACAGAGAAAAGGAAACTTATTTGACGTAAGTAAAAACGTAGGTTACATGCGTAAATCCTGTAGTTTTTGGACATAACGTTATGTATGTAACATCCTGGAGCAAACACATAACTGAAAATGCATGCTTTGAGAATTTCGTATAATTGTAGATAGGCAATAAGGATCTCACATACAAATGGACGTATATAACATATAGCTGGCGTATGTAACATACGTATTATTATGAGGTATTTTGTCTGTTAGCAAGTCTTGGGACTTTTTTAAATTTTAGGTTTGGACCTGCAAATGTTTCTTCCACTTTCTCGATGTTCAGCTTCTTTTAACTCCCAATATTTTCATCTATTTTTTCAAATCAAAGATCAGTTGTGTTCTTCTTTTTATTCTTCATATTCCTTGTTTTCCTTCCATCTTTCCTTCTATAGCCGTATGAAGAAGACAATTTCTTCGCAAGATATATCCAATCCAATTAGCCTTCCTGCGAAGGATGCTGGCTGAAAGCGCCCTCTTTTGTCCTATCCATTTTAAAACAACTTTGTTACTCTCTCCATTCATTTTATCTTCTCCCTCTTCCTCCAACACCACTGTGTTATATGGAAGATTTGCTAGATGCCAGACATCCTCGAGCGACATAATATAACATCTAAGTTGGAAAAAGTCAGTATGTAGGTAGCATATGGATAATATGCTCCGTACAAATTTTCGTAGTAAACACATGGATTTCGTATATTTGTGCAATATATCGCTGTCCGGGTAACGGATTTTTCTCAGGGTATGCTTTCATTTAGCTTAACAGATCTTAACAGTTCTGTAGACTAGTTATACATAACAAATCATTAAACAATCTGTAAATTTTAGAATGATACCAATTAAATATATCAGGTAATGGCAAATAATATACGATATTGAGTTGGAAAAGCTTACCAGCCGCAAAATCCAAATTGTATTACCTAGTGCTAAGTACAAGAGACGGACTGACCGCTATTTTTCAAGGATCAATCGACTCTTTGAACGTCTCAGCGATCATAAATAACTTTCTATGCAAGATTAATAATAAGACTAGGCTTTACGCAATATGAATGGGAGTGAGGAACGGCGGAATCTTCATAACGAGGAACTACATAATTTATATCGTTTACCAAACATTGTTAGGACCATCAAATCTAGGACGTTCAGGTGGACAGGTCATGTTGCCAGAATGGAAGAAAGTAGAAATGCTTTCAAAGTTTTAACTGGAAGTCCAATCAAAAAACGACCATTAGGAAGACGTAGGCGTAGATAGGAGGAAAATATTAAGGTGAATCTCACAGAAATAGAAATACAAAGTAGAAGCTGGATCCAGTTGGCTAAGGATAGAAGTCAATAGAGAGCTTTTGTGAACGCGGCATTGAACCTTCGAGCTCCATACGCTGTAGAGTTAGTTAGTTATTAGACTTTAAGCTCCACTGTGGGCGCACAATTAAGCTTTATGAGTTTTCCCGTCGTTTATGCTATTGACGGTTCTCCTTACGGAGAGATGAGTTTGGTAGTTTGTTCCGTCGAAAGTAAAGTTTTTAATATTTTCGAATTCTTCATTAATTGCATATTATGGAGATATATTTTTTTAAAATAAATAAATTATAAGCGTGAAAGTGGAACAGTACGAATTAGTTGAATTAGTTAAAAGGAGTGCCGACAAAAATTACAAAACTTCCAAAATGTGGGGCAGTATTTTTCAACGACGCAGGCAGAGAACTTTCTCCATGACGACCACTAACGCTGACCAAAATTTGGTGAAGATTGGGCAAAACCTAGTCTGATCTACACTTGGGGAATGGTAAGGTGTTGCACCACCACCTACTGGAGTCACCCTCTTCTCGCCGGGCGGGTGTTGCACTAATTTCAAATTTCTACATTCAAGAATTTCGAATATTTGATGAACGAAAAAAAGTTCTCCTTTCACTTCTTAGAATCAAAGTTTGTATAACTCAACTTTTTCCCTCAGTCTTTAAGGTTCGAGTAGAATATTTGTGAAAAAAAAAAAAAAAAATCAAGTCCCTACTCATTATAATACAGAACGGGCGAACGTAGAAAAACGTTTTTTCTCCTTACCTCCTTACGGGCCGAAAATCACAAAATCCCGCTCTATCTACAGCCTAACCTTTAAGGAAAGGGGGCACGGTGACTCAGTGGTAGAGCACTTACCTATAGTGCGTGAGGTCCCTGGTTCGATCCCCGGCTAAGTAAGCTTGTAGTGGATAACACCGTGTACGTAGATTTTCTCAGGATACTCCCTTATTTCCTTCTACATTTTCATTCCACCGATTCTTCAATTATAATTCACTTGCCTTAATCATTCATCTGCTTTGGCCTAAAGGGGATAAACGTGGAACTTTAAACTGAAACATTTCACTTCATCTAACACAAACTTTTCGTAGTTCTGGTGAACGGCAAGAGAGAAAGAAAAAAATGAAATGAAATCTTTTTTAAGTTTTACGTCCCACGGTTATGCCGGTGAGGCTAAAGGAGACGGTGATAATGAGAGATGAATGAAAATGGTGGAATGAAGAAAGTGGGAGGAAACGGGAGAACCCCGAGAAAACCCACGAGCACGGTGTTTGTCCACCACAAAGTTCACTTGGCGGGGGCTTGGACCTGGGACCCCAAGCACCAGAGGCGAACGCTCTACCACTGAGCCACCGCGCCCCCCGAGAGAAAGAACGATTGAAGTTCCTTTTATTCCTAGGGGTTGAATTTTGTGAAACCTCGCCTTATCTACAGGCTTGGGTTTAGGAAGATTATTTATACACAATTACTTCAAGTACTTACATCCAATGATTCTCGAGATCTGTTGATGAGTGAGTCAGTGGATATATGATGTTTCATGAACATACGACTGTGAGACATATAAGAAGTAATTTTAAGAGTAAATTGTAGCAAGTTTTTTTGAGATCTTGCGTATTGTATGCCATTATAATTTCTAAAAGCACATATCAATTTTACTCTTGTCATTTTCAACACATTTCTCTCTAAACTTACATGGATATTTTCTACGGCCTTGCTAAAGAATTCAGCAGATACAGCAAATTAGACTTCATAAATCTTATTGACATTAGGTTATTTTGCCCACTTCCATAAACATGAGAATTAGATCCGGGCTTTAAGCGGACCATTTTGAGGACTCTCGATTACCTATTCATTACTCCGGAAACTGTTCATTGAGTTAATTTCTAATAGCCCAAGCAAAATGTAGGGGAACACCGTCTTGCATAAATATCAATTCGCACACCTCTTCCCATGCAGAAATTCTTGGTCAAACAAATGTCTCTAACACTTTAAAGAAATATCAAGTATTCATGATATTTCGCAAGACATAGATCCTAAAGAACACGAAAAGAAATTGCAACGCGTTAAAATGTTACTTTTGGCTTTCGAGTTGTTCTGTATTTTTTAAACTCCTCTAGAGAATTTCATCTCTTCAACAGATGACTTATTTGTGTTACAAAACATCTGTAGATAAAACGTAATTTCCTCGCTCCAAAGAATATTATCTTACAGGTCGGCATTCGCTTTTTCCATGCAAGCGTCATTTCACAGAAATCCAACACGCCTCGCACAATGTTCCAGAAACGCTTCTTGAACATAACGAGATTTTCATTCTCGATACTGGATCTTCAAGGAGAACTATGCGCATAATATGGTGAGTGAGTACAATAGCTTTACATTGCGGCCTGTCTTGCTGATTCGGGAGACCTTTTCTCTTTCAGCGCCCTTACTTCTTCCTCAGACGGTGTCGTTTGAAATTCGACCAGCTCTGTGAATGCCCGCTACATTACAGGTAATCATTAACTTTCTGTGACAGTTTTTGATTAGTTTTATATCCGGAGCAACGTGTCTACCTTGTTGACTCCTCCATAACTTTTGCACCTGGACAACTGTTCTTTCCACAAGGATCGGTCGACTAGCCGTCTCTCATCGGAAACAGGAAATGCAACAGAAACATATACTTCAAGTAGGTTTAACACAAACAAGAAAAAAAAAAATGGATTTATTGATTATAGCAAAACTTTATTTTCAGCATGCAATGCAATAAAAGCCTAATCAATATAGTTCATTTGCATACTACCAATTACGATTACGAAGAGAAAACTACGAGAAAAGTCTGTTTTGTGGGACCTTGAACAAAGAGTTGAGAAAAAGACTCATAAAATGCTTCGTGTGGAGTGTTGTACTGTTTGGGGCGGAAACGTGGACATTACGTAAAGGTGACGAAAATCCACTGGAAGCCTTCGAAATGTGGTTGTGGAGAAGAATGGAAAGAATTAGTTGGGTAGAGCGGAAAACGAATGAGAGAGTGTTAGAAATGTTGGGTGAGAAAAGAACACTTTTAGATATTATTAGGAAGAGGAAGAGAAACTGGTTGGGACATTGTCTAAGAAGAGATTGTATCATGAGGGACGTCCTAGAGGGTATGGTGGCGGTAAAGAGAGGGAGGGGGCGAAGGAGACTACAATTAATGGATGATATTAAAACAGAAAGATCATACGCGAAGACGAAGAGGTTAGCGGAGGACCGTGGAGCATGGAAGCTTCTCAGCTGCGGCAAGTGACCTGCCAATAAAGGCAGAATACCTATGATGATGATGATGATGATCCATACTACATTTCTTTTGTGTATGTGAAAAGTAACTATTTTCTACCTATGGATCTATTTTAATAGAGAATCTTTACAAAAAAAAAAAAAAAAAGAAAGAAAGAAAGATGATTTCAATACGATACACCTTCTCATCGTTTGGATCGTATCTGTACATTGCATAGGCTCTATATCCTAGCTGATTAATTTGATGGCCAATAACTCGGAAACCAAAGATCTGCACATCATAATATCTTGCACGCATACTAAGTTTGTCAAGATATACCACAATGTTCATCGATCGCGTTTCAATTTCTTGATTTCATTAAGTCCAAACCGAAATTTGATGGCTAGTAACTGGGGAACCATGATTTCGTCAATTTAGATTAGTCTTTCGTTGCTGAAATTAAAAGTTTTGCTAATCAATGAAAAACGAATTTTCTCGCTTACGTTTCATACTAGAGAATGATCATTATGGCATGCTTTGCCAAAATCAGGTGAGTCTCATTAATAACATGCGATCTAGTACCACTTCATCAAGTCGTAACCAGCTTCGATTGCCATAACTTGAGGATCAAAGGTACGCTAACTATAATATTTCATATGAATTGTGGTGGCCCCGCGTAGCGTAGTCGCTAACACTCTCGTCTTTGGTGGGAGCTGTCCCAGGTTCGATTGCCGGTGGGGACACTCGATCGAAAATATGTAAAAGCTTTTTTTAGGCCAATCATCTTGAGTAGATTTTTCTAGGGTTTTCTTTATTCACACCAGGCAAATGCTGGGATGGCACCTAACATTTAGGTCCCAGGCCGCTTCTTTTCTTTTCTTTTCTTTTCTTTTCTTTTCTTTTCTTTTCTTTTCTTTTCTTTTCTTTTCTTTCCTTTCCTTTCCTCGGATAGTGTGATCGCCGAAGGGCCAATCAGCCTTCATACGTGACGTTCTAACATGGCCACAGATACGAAAGCCCAGAAATCTAATTCCTAACCCTAATCCTCATGCATGCTAATCTTGTAAAGGTCTGCCAATTTTGGTCAAAATTGGATGATTTTTTTCATTGATCGCGTACATATTATCCTATTCTTGAGATAGATTTCTTCAGAAAAATCAAATGAAGTACGAAAGTGCAAATAAATAGATAAAGGATAAATAATAGCATAGTTGACACAGTAGAACAACACACATAACGCAGTGGTAAATTTTTTATTGTAGTATCTACTTAAGTTTAAGAGATAGCAACGTGTGAAAATAGATTGTTGCTTTTTGACCATCTTTATATATCAAACATATAGCTAACTCATTTTTTTTTTTTAGATAAGAACACATAATTTAAAACTAGAATGCTCAACGTTACTGTATAATAATAATATATTTAATTGGAGTTTCGAATCTTTATAATTTAAATCTTTAATAACGCTAGTAATAACTAAAGAAACACCATTCAAAACAGTTGTTTCAGATGTACTGTTACATGATCAAAAACGCACTGAACTGCATAATCATTGCGATGTAAATGGCGACAAATGTAAATGAAAAGCGATTAATCCGAGTTTATTATGTGTTTATTTCAGGCACATAATCAACGTTTAGAGTAATCTGTTCATTTTTTCTCCTCTAGTTTGAAAATTGGATTAAAAAAAAACACGTTGTAACTAAAGCAAAATGTTCCTGCAACAAGGTCGTAATAATGCTTGTGAGAATTCAAACAAAGCAATCCATTTGACTCAATTTTATGGCAACATAAAAGTACGTTTTCTCGTTAATGTCCGAACACTTTTACCCACGAGGAGAGATGGTTTCAGGCAACGTTGGTTCTAATGGCTCTATGTTTATATATATATACACACACACACTGGTTTTGTCTTCACTAGCCACACAAACTTCGTTTGGTTATTCTTATCTTCTTTTATGACTCAATACAGGTTTGTGAGTTAATTTACTATCCAAGGAACTTTACATGTGTCATACCGAATAGCAAGAACAACTATGTCGCTGGGCTTTCTGAGAAATGAAAACCTGTCTGGCCGCAATGACTTGATCGCTGTGGCGCTGGAGTCGTCCAGACTTGATATGTCGAATTGAGATAACATTCTACAGGAATATCTGTAATACAATATACCGAAAATGAAATGCTTGTAGCTATATCTTTTTCGTTTGATTCTATAGTAGGATCTTCTGGTATTTTAAATATTATAAACTACTAGCGTCAATACACCTATTCGCTGTTAAAAAAATGAAATCGATAGAAACAAAGAAAATATAATGAAAAATCAGAAAATAATAAGTAATGCATATAAATAAAAATTAAACACTATTGTGAACTGAATTTTGGGTTAAACGGCATCGGAGATGTTAATGTTTATCTCAGTGATCCCGAAAACTATGGATTTGACAATAATATCGGTCATTTCCGATCATTTATATATATCCTCTTCTTCTCCTAAGTTGCACCGTCAGAGTGAAATGATAAAATCCATTCTAGATCCGAACCTCATCCATGTTGAAAATTTATCGAGATCGATCAGGTGGCTGAAGGGCTCAAAAGTTATTAATTCACATAGTCTCTTTTATTTTTATTTATATAGATAGTTTACTTCCCAACTATATGATTAACAATCGAGTTATTGTGGGTGTTACATCACAGTCTTTTTGTAGACTTCTAAATAATGCTCCAGGAATTATTTGATTTTTTTTTAAAAAAAGAAATAAATTTTTTAGTAAAATTTTTCAAATATTCCCTACGTAAGAACTGTCGTTGGAAGTAGCTTATTCCATGTTGTGCAGAAGTATGGGAACGACTTTATCCGTCGGGATCACGGTCCAGTGATAGAGCCTTATCTTTGGTGCTTCGGGTCCCAGGTTCGATCCCAGCTATCACCAAGTGGGCTTTGTGGTACAAAATATCATACGTGTAGGTTTTCTCGGAATTTTCTCATTTCGTCCCACTTTCTTTACTCCACCATTTCGTTCGCTATTAGTATCACCGTCTTTCTTAGCCTCGGTGCATAATCAAGCGACTTTAAACTAAATAAAAAAAACGTTTAAAAATATAAACCTTTACTAATAAATATAAACTTTAAAAGAAACACTAAAAAGCAGAAAATAATAATAAAGCGTTACAAGCATAAAATAACTTATTATCTATAAAAAATTTTAAAGTCATTCCTAGCCGAACAATTTAATGCCTAATATATTTTTTTCTCGGTGGTGATTTTATGATGCATTAATGTATTTAGTTCGACACACTTTGAAAATTTCTTATAGATAATAGTAATAAATTATTCTCTTCTCTTAAGTGCTTTATACTTATTATTTATTTATTTATTTATTTATTTATTTTGCACTTTTGATGTTCAAGATGTTTCAAGTGGGCGACCAATCATAGGAAAATGGATGATATTCTGACAAAAATCGAGCAAGTCCGACATAAATAACCAGACATGGCATCGCCAGTTAATCTAAACACCCATCACCAGTGTTAAAGCATTTGAAGAAAGCTGACTACAAAGATATTCTTAACACCTTGGTTATATGCAACCCACTTTACTTTATTGAATATCTGGTTGTCATATATTTTAGGATGAGTTCTTTTACTAGGCGTTGCAGAAATTAATTGATCTTTTTAATCATTTCCTTGTGTTCATCGGAATAATCCGTCAAGATTACTGTTGCGCATTCTGTGTTTGATGTAATATTAAGTTCTGAGAAGTATGTGCGTATTCGGACTTGTGTTTGTCTGAGTAATCTGTCATTTGCTAAAAGCATGATATTTTTAAGATGAAGGACGACCATGGACTTACACGGCATGAGCTGGGTCCCTATTCATCTAAGTGATCTCGAAAACGTTGGATTCGAGAGTAATGTCGGTGACTTTCGATTATTTTTACGTCACCCCAACCCTTCCCCCTGGGTACACGGGTTGTCTCATCCACCTAGATTTCATTCGCATGTCTTAGGTCACCAGTGTACAAAGTTTGGTTGAAATTGTTCCAGCCGTTCCAGAGTTATTCTACAATATGTCTGTACAAAACTGTGAAGAATTTTTAAAAGATATCACACATATAAGGACGTCTTATTCCGAAAATTACACAGGCAAGGGGTTAAAAGAATTATTTTTTTAAAAAATATTTTCCGCCCTCCCCTCTAGCACCATCACTACTAACTATCCTCAATAAAGCTCAAGCTCAGTATTCTCACGAGGCTTACGTTATTTCACGGCCAGAGTCGCATTTTCTCGGGCTCGGGCTCTCTATTGTTAACACATTGTTAAAAAAAATTCTGTAATGTTCAAAGCCGGGACGTAGCGTAGTTCTGTAACTCAGCTTTCTTGAAGGCAAAGTAGTGTAGTGACGAAGGGCTAACAGCATAAGGTCGATCATCGCCGCTGAACCCATTTTTTCGGCTCACCTAACCCGTTATTGAAACTTTATTTTTTACGTAATCTCTTAAACTAAATTTATTATTATTATTATTATTATTATTATTATTATTATTATTATTATTATTATTATTATTATTGGACAACTGAAGTCCATCTTGAAAATATCCTCCATGTTGGGACATTCAGTGTACATAGAACACTTAGAGACTACTTTAGAACACGAAGGGTCAAATTTTCCCTAAAATTGTAAATAAATATATTTTTTCTGCTTTTCTTTAGTGAGTAAATGTTTTGGTTAACGTTATAACAGCTTTTGTGTTAATGTGATGTTAGTGTAACAATGAATATATTTCTTGTTGAATATGACTACACAATTCTTGTGAAAATGTTATACATTCTTTTATGGCTTTTAATGCCAGTAAGCCCTCTGTGATTGGCTTGCTCGGAGCTCACATTAATAAAGATCCTGTTATTCGTAAACTCGGGGTTGCATAATGACGTAAAACAGTATCTCAAACTCATTTACATATCAAGTTCAATTATACAAAGCTTACATTAATACAGGTCCTGTTATTTGTAAACTCGGGGTTGCATAACGACGTAAAACAAAATATCAAAACTCATCTGCCTACCAAATTCAATTAATAAACGTCTATCATTCGTAAATTCGTGTTGTATAAGGACGTCAAACAAAATTTCAAACTCATGTACGTACCAAGTTCAATTAAATAAAGCTTACATTAATAAAGGTCCTGTTATTTGTAAACTCGGTGTTTCATAAGGACGTAAAATAAAATCTCAAATTGAACTACATACTAAGTTCAATTAAATAAAACTCGATTAATAAAGATTCTGTCATTTATAAAGTCGGTGTTGCGTATGGACGTAAAAACAAAATTTCAAACTCAACTACACTGTACATATCAAGTTCAATTAAATATTGTGCAAATGCTCCGGAAGCAAATAAGACATAGGTTAAAAAAAATATTACAAAATATAATTAGGCTTAAATTCAATTTAAATAGCAGACACAAAGCATACGAAGCAATGGGACATAAATTCAACCTCTGTGTGAATCGCTCGGAGTGCTAGAAACATTGATGAAGGAAAAGTGTGAAATAATGATGAACAGAAAATATAGAGAAATGTCAAATTCAGAATAGAAAGCTTACAAAAAATAATAGATTATTAGATAGAGAGATCCGTAGTTTTGCATTAAAATTGTGTACATTTATTTACCCGCGTTTTCTTTAACAATATACAGACATCAATGAGAAACAGCTTTGGATTTAGATCACAATGAAGATTGGTGCAGAAAGAAACGGAGCTTGGAGACAAAAAATATGCCCTAACTCAAATTTTTACTGGATATTGTACAAAAAAAAAAAAAAAAAGACCAGCAACAGAATAAAATAGAAGTTTTTATTCTAGTTATCACGTAGTTTGCAACAATTCTTTCTTGTCAGCAGTATTAAATGTCATCCTCTTAAGAAAAAGTAGTAGGCTAATATGTTTGCATTCAAGATAATTTATCTCCTTTTATTTCAGCAATGTCTACGCGACGTGGCCACGTCATTTCATTTCTTGAGATTTCTGTTATCAAATTTTTGTTTTGCTACACCAAGTTAAAATAAGGAGATTTCTGCCTTTCTAGTAAGTGATTTAAAGCTACCGAAAGTACGAGAAGATACGTACAAACAGAAAGATTTTCTGAACATTTATTTTCATAAACATATTACTTAAAATGTATGACACTGGAAAGAAGTGGAGGCAGTTAAAAATGGACACAGAGACAAGATAAAGAAGGAGCAAGCATAACAGGAAAAAGCATCCTATGGCTCTTTTTTCTTTCTTTCTTTCCTTCTTCTTTTTGTAAAAGAAAAGACAGTTTAACCAAGTTGCAACGTTGAAATGTTTCAGCCACCTGTTAACAGATGGCAGCACCAGTACGTCCTGACCAAAAAATCAATTTGTTGAGATACGTCGTTTAAACTTACAACGGCGGAAGGCTATATACGTAATGGGATTCTCTCGTAACGATTTCGTGATGATAGAAAAATTATATTATTAACACTTTCCATGTGTTTGCTTCCTTCGAAAAAAAAAAAAAAATTAAGAATTTTGACTGTTGTGCGCTCATCAAATTATGGTTAAGCTTTAAAAGAAAATTAGAATAAGCTACATCTCGGCAGAGTTCTTCAAAATATTCGGTTTGATATTTAAATATCTACTTCGATATAGTGTTAAAAATACTTTAAAAATTGTCTTTCTGAAATTAAAAAAAAAAATATGATATTTTACAAAGATTTAATACTTCTTCTGAATTAGACAGGATCGGTGTCGTAGTTTTGTAGTTAAGCTCTCTTGGAAGCAAAATATGATACTGTAGTGGGGAACGTAACATAATACGAGGGTTGATCTTAAAGTCGGTGCAGAAAAATCATCCTCAAAGGAAGTGGAATACCATTAAAGTAACTCACATGTTTCTTTGGTAACATGGAAGATATATTTCAACACGTCCTTGTATAGTTAAATGTGGTCTTCCGGTTGACCTGTTTGGGAAAAAAGTGATGTTGCAATTTTTACCCTCTTGTACAGAAAGCGATGTACAAACTTAGTCAACATGTTGTTTCATCTTTATACGTCCATATTTATTATGTTGATTACTTTGAAGGAAGTGGGGGCGCGGTGGCTCAGTGGTAGAGCGTTCACCTTCGGTGCTTGGGGTCCCTGGTTCGATCCCAGCTCGAGCTCCTCCGTGGCTAAGCGGTTAGCGTACGCGCCTTTGCCGTGGGAGACCCGGGTTCGATTCCCGGCGGGAGCTCATGTTGTTCGGATTCCACGTTAATCAGTAGGTCCACGTCTCATATAGCCTCGCTGCTGAACGGGACGTAAAACTCAAAATCAATCAATCAATCAATCGATCCCAGCTCGCGCCGTGTGGACTTTGTGGTGGACAAGCACCGTGCTCGTGGGTTTTCTCGGGGTTCTCCCATTTCCTCCCACTTTCTTCATTCAACCATTTCATTCATTTCTCATAATCATCGTTTCCTTTAGCGTAACCGGCATAACCGTGGAACGTAAAACTCAAAGATTTCATTTCGTTTTTACTTTGAAAGGACAACTTTAGTGTTTTTTTAAATGTTAGTGATACTATTATTATTATTTCATACATACTAAAAAAATGTACCCATTTTTAACATAATTTTGAAGATGGCAACAACGTGCTCCATTGACACTCATCCCGTTTATGGCTTTTTGGAAGTGTTATTTATGAACGCAGTAGGAGTAAATTTTCCGCTTTACTACAAAACAAGCCAATTTTGGACGACTTGAACGTGGTTGGTGATTCGCTGACTGGCTGTCGCCGGGAGTAGACGTTGACAGTTAAGCTCCGGGAATAGTGATTGTATTTGCGAGCTTCGCCTTTCTTTCGACATTACTATAACTGAACAGGGTTTGCAAGTTTTGGTAGTGTTTTGTGGCTCCAGTGTTAGTGGTACCATGCAGGAACTTCGTAAGAATAGTGTAAAATTTGGTTTTGACAAAACCACACGCACGATACGCCCTAGCCCGGCTGAATTACATGCCTGGTTATGTGTACATTTTCCCAACATATTTGAGGATATCCAAGCTTTACAGCTCCATAACGAAGAATATTGCATGTTTATTCAATTCAAAAATAGTGATAGTTACGAAAAGTTTATGTCTAAGGCTCCAGACAAATTATCTTTTACCCATTTTGATCAATCTGTCAGCGATGTGTACATTATGGACGCACAAGTTAATCTCACAAGAGTTAAAATTATGGACTTGCCATTCGATTTTCCTAATGAACAAGTGTCTCAGGTATTATGTAATTATGGTGAAATTAAGAGTGTGGAGTATGAAGTCTGGAAAACTGTGTTTCCTACACGCCTTTATAATGGTAACAGGATTTTTCGATGACGTTAAAAAAGCATATCCCTACTCGATTACATTTTGACACTATTAAAGGCAATGTCTCCTATCCAGGACAGTTACAAACTTGCCACGCTTGTGGATCACTCGATCACCTGATTTCCACGTGTAAACAGCGGCGACGTCCTGCCCGGTCCACGCGGCTGGAAGGGGACACCCCTGTAATGACAGATCTACGTCATGTTACAAAAACTACACGTCATGTACCCGAACGACCTGTGCCCTTGACATCCTCTGTTAGTGCTACAAATTCCGACGCTACGTCCCAACAAGTGTCAACACTGCTGTCTACTTCAGAAACTGATTTCCCCCAATTGCCATCAAATGACTCATCCGCTACCATAGTACCAGCTAAGCAACCTTCAGTTCCCACTGATTTGGATGATGGGGTACCAGGCCCCCCCGAGGCCCCCCCCAGGCACACCACCCTCATCTCTCGCTTCATATGCGACAGTAGTACTTCATGATCCAGCGACAGGTCTTCCTTCTGCTAAGCATGGCACGACCCAGGATATAGTTCTTCGTCCAGCTGTGCCTTTGCCCGCTGACGTGTTTAATGATGATGCAACCTGTTTTTCGCCTATATTATCAGTAAAACACGTGAAAAAACGCAAACCGAATATACGAGAAAGTGTGAGTGACCTCCAAACGCCTGACCTTGTGGAATAGCAACTGTGGTAAGACTTCACTGGTTTCCTTGTTTCGTCTCGTCATCACGAGTTGTATGCTGTTCTGGTGTTTTGCTTCTTGCTTGTGTTACTTGCGTTATGTGGGAAAGCTTTGTCAATTTGGATTTTTCCTGCTTGTATATAGCAAAGACATTAACCTATTTTCGAGAAGTTCTTGGTTTTGTGTTTACAATCCAGTGTTTTTTTGCGTGTGTATATGTGTGTGGTCAACACTATGTATGGTGTTTCGCAGAGTTACTCAGTGTGTGTGCTGTTCTGCGGACGAGGTACACTTACAGGTATGTATCCTGGAGATTTTTACGGCCTTGTAAAGTACACATTTATCTTGTGGGTACGCTTTTTGTGTTTTACCTAATGAACGCTGGGGTCAACTCCCGTTCGTATTTAACTCTAAACATTAATTCTATAAGCAGCATATCGAATAAACAGCTATTAGCGCACTTCATAGCGCATCACGATGCTGATATTTATTGTTTGCAGGAGGTCAAGGATCCCGACCTATCCTTTGTGTCTAATTATACTGCTATTGTGAATATTGCGCCTCCATCATTGGGCACTGCTTTACTTGTGAAACGAGGCCTCCACGCTACTCATATCCAACTATCCTCGTCAGGGCGGGCCATTCGATGTGTTATTGATGGTATATGTATTTTGGCTGTCTACGGCCCCTCAGGGACAAATCAGCGTATGGCCCGCGAACGTTTTTATCACGAAGAAGTTGTTGACCTGCTACCTATTACACGATATCCAATTTTGTTTCTTGGAGACATGAATTGTCACATGTATCCTCAAGATACGAGCGGTGAATATCACCCATCTCCAGCTTTTCATCGTTTTATTACACATTTGGGCTTAAAAGACATTTGGCTTCATTTTCATAAGAATCATACTTTTATTTTCAAATCAGCCCAAGTGGGCTCACGCTTGGACCGCTGCTATCTCCCGGCAAGCCTCCTAAGCAGAGTATTTGATGTACAGCAATATGCGGCTTGCTTTACAGACCATACAGGTATTAAGCTGGTATTACGCTTTCCGACGCAACTTCCCAAATTGTACGGTCGTGGTTATTGGAAATTAAACAATCAACTGTTAACCATCGACCACGTCCGGTGTTTATTTCATGCTAGTTGGACACGATGGCTACGAGCTCGCACGATCTATCCTAATATTAACATGTGGTGGTGTCGCTACATTAAACCCCAAATTCGAACTTTCTTTCAAGGCATGGGGGAAATTACATCGCCAAAATTATCGCGAGATGCACGAATTCTTATACAGTGTCCTATGCGAACTGTGGAACCAACCAAGTAGCGTTTCCAATATGGCGGCGATCATGCGTGTTAAGCACCAATTGAAACAGCTGCAACATACTCAATCGCTAAGCGTTCACATTGACGACGGGACGGCAGATAGACTTGTTTCTGAACCTTCGTCTTTGTATCATTATGTTAACCGCCTAAATCGCCAACAACATTAGTTTATCTCTCATGTGTCCACTTCGGATGGGCAACAGCTCACTATCAAAGACGCCTTGTACGAGCATTTTCAGGAATATTACACGTCATTGTACGCATTACCCGACGTTAACATAGTACCTGCCCCTTTCCTTACCAAGATCCCATCGTGCCTATCCGAACAAGACTGCACTTCCTTACTTGCGCCCATCACTCTTTCCGAAATCGAGACAACCCTCTCCCAAGTTAAACGGAGTACATCTCCGGGCAGAGACGGGATCGGGTACCGCTTTTACTCCAGTTTTTTCCCACTAGTCGGTCCAATACTCTGTGAATTATTTAATTTTCTGTTGCAAGGTGGACCGGTCTATCAACATACAGGCGTTATCATTCTACTACCTAAAGGCGGCAATCCGACAAGCGTGGCGGACTATCGCCCGATCACACTTCTAAACACAGATTACAAACTTTTTACTAAGCTTTTAGCCAATCGTATTAAGCAAGTTATCCTTCCGTACATCTGCCCCGCTCAAACGGCTTTACACCCCACCCACAATATTCATACCGCACTTGCGACCATTCGCGACTTCCTTGCTTATGCCCAATTTCAATCCATTCCCGTAGGAGTTCTTGCATGCGATTTTCGAAAAGCCTTTGACACCCTAAACCACTCTTATTTGTTTGAAGTCTTACAACAGTATCACTTCCCTCCTCAGATACTTACCGTTCTGCACCAGCTTTATCACAATGCTACTTCCCAGTTACAACTTAATGGCCATCTTCTTCCCCCTTTTGGGATTCATAAAGGTGTCAGGCAAGGTTGCGCGCTCTCGGGAATATTGTTCTGCCTTGCACTAGATCCTCTTCTTCATCATTTCCAGCACCCCTCTACATCGGCTCTTCACAGCTTCAAGCAATTGACAGCCATTTCGTATATGGATGATCTAACGTTCCTCTGTGCTACCACTGCTCAACTTGTCTCAGCGTTACGAAAAGTCGAAGACTTTTCCCTAGCGAGCGGTTTGCAACTTAACCTACACAAAACAACTCTTCTGACGGTCAATAACTTTCAGACCTTGCTTCCTAGGGACGTCTTAACCTCTCTGACCTGCACGACAGAATCCCTCATTTTAGGCGTCCGATTTCAAGCCGTATGCCGCTCGTCTTACGACCATATTTGGCAGCCATTACTTCAGGTGCTGCGTATGAATTTATCATTGTGCCGCTCACGAACTTTCACTCTAGCTCAACGCATTCACTATCTGAATATTTACATTAGTTCTAAACTCTGGTTCCTAGCGCGTCTTTTTCCACTGCCCGATAAATATGCGCGCCAAATTGAGTCATTATTTGGTTGGTTCATATGGAAAGGCTACATGTTCCGCGTGCAACGACGCGTTTTATATCTTCCGACTGCGCGTGGCGGTTTAAATCTCATTAGTGTGCGTCACAAATGTCGAGCTCTTTACATGCTCACCACCCTACATCATTTGGAACATGCCTCCTCTCACACTGCGCAATGGTTCCAATGCTGGGTAGATCGCCTTTGGCCAGGGAACAATCCTGCCCATGTTCGTTTTCCTGAATCATGTCCAACATACATCTTACAGGTCATCCTGGCCTGGTCGATGGTTCCGAGTGACAATCCTTCCCAGGCTTGGACTCCTAAATCTCTCTATATCACACTGTTGCAATCTGAATTGATAAATGTTACCCCCCTATGTGAAGTCAGAGAATCGCACCACAATTGGCCTGCTATTTGGCGTACCATTCAAGCACCGTATCTTACATCCCCAATGAGAGAAGCCTGGTATCGTTTAGTAAATAACTTGACGGTCACCAAAACCAGACTGTTACAGATTGGTAGGAGTGCGTCCGACATATGTGACTTTTGTCCGCAGGTGGACACTTTAGAACACCGATATACACAATGCACGGCTACGCGACCTGCGTGGCAAACTCTGTGTTCCTTTCTTGGGCTGATTTGTCGCGGTTCAGGGAGATATTTCACCTTTGATCTCCTTTTATTTCCGGAATTTCAGTGGTTCCCGCCTACCAAACAACGAGCAGTTACCTGGCTCATCTGCTCTACTATTTTATTTATAGACAACTACCGACCTTTCTGTGACCGACATCTATACCTGACATACTTGAACCGAGTTCGGAAAAAACAGTTTACTCACCTCGACGAGCAAAGATTGTTCGCTCGATTTCTCCAGGTGACTCTTGATGTTTATTCTTAAGCTGCAATGTTGTTTGTTTTTGTATATTCTCCTTGCACATATATTTTAGGTGTTCTTATTAGTCTTTAGATTTAAGCCCATCTATATAAATATGTCTCTATACATGTCTCTCACGCAACTGTAGCACAGAATGCATTCTATATTGCTCTAAATAAATACAATTAAAAAAAAAAGTGGTAGAGCGTTCACCTTCGGTGCTTGGGGTCCCTGGTTCGATCCCAGCTCGCGCCGTGTGGACTTTGTGGTGGACAAGCACCGTGCTCGTGGGTTTTCTCGGGGTTCTCCCATTTCCTCCCACTTTCTTCATTCAACCATTTCATTCATTTCTCATAATCATCGTTTCCTTTAGCGTAACCGGCATAACCGTGGAACGTAAAACTCAAAGATTTCATTTCATTTTTACTTTGAAAGGACAACTTTAGTGTTTTTTTAAATGTTAGTGATACTATTATTATTATTTCATACATACTAAAAAAATGTACCCATTTTTAACATAATTTTGAAGATGGCAACAACGTGCTCCGTTGACACTCATCCCGTTTATGGCTTTTTGGAAGTGTTATTTATGAACGCAGTATGAGTAAATTTTCCGATTTACTACAAAACAAGCCAGTTGAGGAAGACTTGAACGTGGGAAGTATAGATGATGGTCTGTGCACTGGATGTGATTGTGGTTTGGAGCCCATCTTATTAGTAGGTCCCTTCCTTCATAACCTCCATGTTGTATAAGGACAAAGAAACTCCATTAAATTATAGACAATAAAGTTGACTTAAACTAAGAACTAGGTATATCAAAGATTCCATTTTGAAATACAAACACTGTATTTGATTTATTTCTCTTGTAGAAAACTAGAATTGATGCTTTTAAAACACCCTTTTTCACTAAATTTATTCATTCTAGATGGAGATATATCAAGGTTAGTTGATTAGTATATACCAAGCATCATGAAAACCAGAAGCGCACCTAGAAACTTTTGTCTGGAGGTATTCAAACTTTGAGATTGGGAAGGATTCAATAGTACAAAGTCACTACATCTACGTAATATTGTGTACCCAAAAAGGCGATAAAATAAAATACTTCCACCTTTATTTTCAGAAAAGAATGATAGAGCTAGATTGTTTTTATAAGAGAAAAAAGTGCAGATTAAGTGTAAGATCACATTTTCAAGCTACATCAATCATTTCACTATTAAAGAAGTTTAGTTTCATTTGCGAAAGTGTACAAATGTATGTTGAGTTAGGATTTTTTTGGGGGGGGGACAGTCTAGACCCGGTGAATCCTCGTAGGTGCGACCCTGATAAAAACTAAGAGTCACGAAAAATAAGGAAGGATATGAATTCTTTAAACCACTTCAAAGTTAACTTTGAAAAATCAACAAGGCATTCCACTTCGGTAAGAAATCATTTCTACTTAAACAATAGCAAACATGGTACCTGTAACTTATGCTACTTTCTTTAAATGTTATACAACGAAAGAAACGCGTAATTAAAAGTAAAAAAAAATAGCCATCACTGAGCCAAGATTTTTCAACAAGTGTTAGTCATTGTTACTATACTTCAAACCAGAAATTTTTGAGGCTCGAAACGAATTCATAACATAATAAATAAATGAAGTAACGAAAGAATTTAGAGGAAAGAGACTGGAGAGATAGTATTGCAACCACTGAGATCCTAGGTTATATAATTCTGCTTTATACCTCTGAGCTCCAGGAAAACATGATTTGCATATATTGATCTGGGAACTTTTGAAAAATAAGTTCTGCTCGAAAAGTTTGGTGCATCAGAGACCACGTTCTAAGGTCAAGCAACCCGCATAACTAAAGAGCTTGGCCAGGTTGCAGCTACCTCAAGCGTTTAGAACAAATTCAACCTTTACATGTAAATCAGTAATTATTTTACAGAAAGTGGCTCCATAGTGTATGTATACATACTGTGGAGATTATACAGTTCATTAAAACAGTCTAAACATTGTAATTCAAGTGGAAGAAAACAAATACAGAATTTCGCTAGTTTATTCCATGTATTGCAGGTGTAACATTCATTATCAACACACGAATCTACGCGTGACGTGAGTTTACAGCATAACATTGGATCTGATTAGAATTACCAGGCTGGTTTTTGAAACCTACTTTAATTTTCTGTTTTCGATAAATATAATCGTTTTCCTAACAGCAGCAAAAGCTTGGTTTTCCACAGCTCCAAGAAACAAAAGACAGAATAAGTATTTGTTACACGCACAGACGTTATTCCGGGCTTCAGGGAGGTGGAAATTCCCCTTCCCCCTGAGTTTGGGTTTCATATATATATATATAGGGTCATTTTGGAACATTTCGACACGTTAAGAAACAACTCGATAATACTCTGAAAGTTACGACAATTGTATTCTGCAAAAGCGTATTACTTGACAATAATCCTTGCCCTAGCTATAAAACACAAGGTCTTGACCGTGAATGCAGTACTTGCAAATGCAAGAACACATAAACGGAATGGTGTGGATCAGTAGATTTCAGAAGGCTTGCGGGAGAAATCAACACTTAATATGGGAGATGTCGATACTATATAAACAATGAAATCCTTCACATCTTTGAAAACAGTGTCCTTTACAACAAACATAAAACGCAATGAAATACTTGATGTAAGGTTTCTGCTATCTACATATGACTTATTTGCAAACCTTGCTGCGCTTCATTACAACCTAAGCTGAAATACAATAACACTGAAACAATGTAAGCTCGTTAATAACAAACTTCGTTTTCAACCTGTTTTGCAATATATTGCTTTCAATATTTCACTACGCATAATAATCAATAATAATCGAAAATCACAATTTAACACAATCATTTTTGGACTTCATATGGGAATAATCCAACAGAGGTTGATTTCTTCCAACTGAAACTGACTTTCTCACAGTCTTCTTTCACATTTTGCAGGGTTTCTTCGAACAAAGATGCCGCAAGATAAGTTGAAATTGTTTTCAAAACTGCGGAAGAAAGATACATTAAGGATTGACAATTTTGAGTACCGTGACATGGGGATACTTTGATCAAATTTCATCTGTAGAAGTCAATATCTTCGTATCTTTCTACATTAGAAAGAAAATAAAGAACATGACATATCGGTCGTGCTGTATCTACATATTCTGTAATTATAAAGTCAAATTGCTGTGTATTTGCCGAAAAAAGAAAGAAAATGTGTGTGATCAAAGTTGTACTTGGTTTGAGGATACTTTGATCATTCTTGATTTTATCATGCAAT
This sequence comes from Thermobia domestica, assembly GCF_964235325.1. Lineage (NCBI taxonomy): Eukaryota > Metazoa > Arthropoda > Insecta > Zygentoma > Lepismatidae > Thermobia > Thermobia domestica. Next base: position 61,048,687 of record NC_137458.1, read on the forward strand.
ATCAAAGAAAGCCCATCGTAAAAACTATAAAAGGAATGTCTGTTAGTAAATCGTAGGTTCGTATGTAGGGGATGGAGGTAGTAAATAACCAAAGTAGATGACATTGCAAATATGTTTGAACTGTTTATAGTGAGAATGTAGCTGCAATATGGCACATTGGATGATTCGAGAGCTAGAAACATATAACGATACTAAACAGTGAAACATGTTTAAAAGAAAAGTGGTGAGATGTTCACATAGCTTGTAGTTTCATCTACTGATTTGACTCCTCACTCAAAGTACATAACACAAAAAATGACAAACAAAATAAGAAAACGTAAGAAAAGTGAAAAAAAACAAACAACCTTTTAAACTTCAATCACTTGGACATCCGTAGGAAAGACATGTTCCCATCGCAGTCTACATCTAGGATCACAACTATATTGTCTGGTTGGATGATGCAGACATGGTCCGCAACAAGCTTGAACTCTCTTTTATTTGCGCCAATCCTTTTGAGGCCTACGACGATTATTTCTGGTTCAGTGTCTGTTATTTGACACAATTTTTTTAAAAGTTTTTTTTTCCCTTACTGTGAAGCAAACTTTGCTACAATATACCGACGAACTTCGTAAATCTGTGATGTTGGCTGCTGGGGAACAAGTGTTGCGTGTTCGGCATCTCTGGACAAGAGATGCTCTTCTATACCAAGCAAATCAATGGGGTCGTCGCTGTCAGTGTCTCCTTCTGGTGTAGTTACAACCGTAGATGTACTACATCCAGGTGCAACATTCCGTCTTTTCTACTTTCTGGGTAGCTTTCTTCACGTACCGGTAGCGAATAGCTGCTCTTTGAGCAGAGTGGTTAAAGCATCTTCAACATCATGGATGGTATCTTCTGCAGTATGTTCTCTGGGCAATCTGTTAATCACTTGTTCACGGTCAATGGGATATATCCCACACGTTCGGAATCTATTGGTCAAATTTCTGTTGATTGCTGATGTCATGTTGCAGCTGAGATCGTATGTGTGGCACGTGCTACTAATGCACTCATCTGCTTCAGAGTTTTCGCCAGTAGAACAGAGAACATGTTCTTTGGAACTGTGTTTAATTTTAGATTTTGTAGTTTGAAATTAGTGAGACATGCGCGTCAAGCTTAATTCATGGGTCTGAAAAACGCAGCATCCAGCGGCTGGTTAAGATATGTGGAGTTAGGAACCAAGCAAATAAAATCAATGGCATTTTCGGCGCATAAAGACAAAATTTCGCAATTATTTGCGACTTAAATTCTACATCTGAGCGTAACCACATCAAATAATAACAAATACAATAACACAGAAAAAGTCTAAACAGTTACATTCATATTTCTCTTGACTTGGTACAGAAAGTACTGGGGGGCAACCTTGATCAATGTTGCCCCTATAGTGTGATCAAAGTTACCCCTTCAATTCTAATCTTTTCTACAACTTACATGAGCACACGTTTATTTCTATTTTGCATCATGTTCATTTTTATACTCCCACAGCTACCAAACACAAGTTATACTCAGTTCAGTTGGCATATATTTTACATTTACCTTTGTATGTGGGAAGTTTTGCAGACTTTATTTACGCTTACAAATTTATACGTATTTTCACTGCAGATACAACATTTCCTCGTAGGGACATGTCGAACTGATCGACAGCTGTGAAGTAAGTACGTGATATGATTCTCATGGCTTCCATATTCACAAAATAACTACAATACATTTTGTAGTGACTCTCTAGGTGCTAGGTGACTCTGTATTCAATTTGGAAGTTTTGATCGAAGTATTCCCAGGATTTAAAGTATCCCCATGTCACGATATTGTGTAGTGGGAGCATTAGAGGCTTTTTTTTTAATGTATCAGAATTTTTGACACACGTACTGTGCTAATCTAAAACCAAAGGTACTTTTCCATTAGGCTTATACTGGACTAAATGACCCAGAAGCTGAAAAAGCGTGTTTGTTATGTAACCTAAACCTATAATGTATACAATAAGATGAATCAGACCTGGTCCTTTTGTCTGATGACTTTCCTTATAACAAAAGAAATATATGTCAAAATCTCCCTACAATCACTGTCGATTTATTTCCTAAATGCATTGATCAACAAAAGCTGGATCAAGTTGTCACTGTAACAAGCAATGTGTGTCAGCCTGAGACCCATACTTACAAAGGGTATACTCTATCATAATACTAATCCTTTGCCTCCTTTCATCAACATATATTACCGCCATGCCTTATTTTTGACTTACTGAATCTTATTACATGGATATTTCTTTTGTTAAATAAAGCTTTATGTACCTATTCTAGAGGCTTCTGCTTCCTTTGCAACAGGCAAAATTAACTTCTCTGCATATGCAGCTTGTCACTGAGAATCGACACTAACCTTCCACGTACCGAATGTTTCTTCTCTCGTACGTGTATGATCACCTGCTTTGCCAGACCTTAAAAGTGTCGAGATCTCCCTAAATGACCCTATAACTAAAACTCAGGAAGAAAATTTTCACCTTCCTGAAGATCGAAATGATGTCTCTGAGTGTAACAATTACTTATTTTATCTTTTTGAGATATCCTTTATATATATATATATATATATATATATATATATATATATATATATATATATATATATATATATATATATATATATATATATATATATATATATATATACAGGATGTCTCAAAAGTCTCCTGACATAGGGTAACTGTTATTATCAGAGTTACAACAAAATGTAAGAGAAAAAAACTCTCCAAATATGATGTTTTCAATCTAAAGTGAAGGAATTTTTTAAATCGGACGAGCCGTTTGGGCTGTACACTCTTTATGCGACCAATGTTAAATGAAAATGCAACGTTGCCATTTACATGGACCCACAACATAAGTGAATGAAGTTACTGTTTGAAATGGGGGCTGACAATCGACATGTTAACGTAAAAGACAGGAACTTAAACCAGTGGATCATGGAAAACGAAGGCAATTTGTGCAATTGATCCTGAAAAAGGAACGAAAGAGCCAAGGTTTCACAAAGTGCATCATTTTCTCAGATGAAGTTCACTTCGATTTAAATGGCTTTGTAAACAAGCATAATTGCAGAATATGGAGAGTAATTCACGAAAAAGAGATGCATCCTGAGCGAGTTACAGCTTGGTGTGGGATTCGGAATGGGAGCTTAATCGGCCCTTACCTTTTCGAAGATGAATAAGGAAGGGCTGTCACTTTGAATGGAGTTCGTTATCGTGCGATGCTCACTGCCTTTCTTTGGCCCCGTTTGGATCAAATGAACAATTTATGGTTCCTACAAGAAGGTGCAACTGGCCACGCTTCAGGAGACACAATCGCTCTGCTGCGTGAAAAGTTCCCAAACAGACTAATCTCATTACGAAGAGACCAAACCTATCCACTTCGATCTTATGATCTGACACTTTATGACTTTTTCCTATGGTGGTACGCTAAGTCACGAGTTTAACAGAACAAACCCCGTAATCTGTTGGAACTGAAACAAGAAATTTGACATGATCGCTTGACGAATTTGATGGGAAGATGTGTGAGAGGGTGAGGGTTAATTTCATGGACCAAGCGATCGCGTGTAGGGCTAGTAGGGGTGGTAGTCATATGCCTGATATTTTATTTCGCTTTTAAACCTCAACATTGCCTGAAGAGAATGGTGTGTTTTGTTTGCTTCTTTCAAATACATACATTCGGTTTCACGGTGTGAATTACAGTAGATTTCTAAACTATAGAAATTCAATACTAAAACTTGAAATAGTACTTCTATAACTCCTGGTTGAAATAGATTAATAAGGTCAAAAATAGAACCTGTTCCTCGGACACTGAATCTATATTAAAAAGCCATTACTTGCTCTGCCTTACTGTTTGTGTTCTACAGCAATAAAGGTTAGAATCGGAAATAGTTAATTTTAACCATTTCTGGATTTAATAGGTGGTTAAGAGAGGAGATAGAACCTACTGTTAAAAAGCCGAATCGATTTAAAAAAAAAACTACATCTCTATATCTTTTACCGTTTTTGCTGTACGGAAATCAGTATTGGAACCGGAAGTAGTAGTAAATTTGAACCACTTCCACGATTGGTAGGGTGTTGCAGGTTGTGAGGTTATGTTCTTTTGAGATCCTGAATTGATTGCAGAAAACCGATTGCCGCTGTATACGAGTGCCATTTTTCTCTATGGCGATAAGTGTTAAAACCAGAAATGCCTAATTTGAACCACTTCCGGTTTGAAGAAAGTGTTAATAAAGAAGATTAAATTTATTCTTGAGGCAATGATTCGATTGCAGAAAACAACATCTCGATACAGGGGCGGATCCAGGACGGACTTCTGGGGGGGGGGGCGGTGGGTTATAATACTATTACTTAGAACTACTTTTAAGAGCTCCAATCTCTGGGGTGGGTTTTATTTATATATAAAATAAAAAAAGTTTCCTCTTCTGTGGAGGGGGGGAGGCGATCGCACCCCTGGATGCGCCCTTTCTCGATATCTCTTAATGTTACTGCTCTGTGTAAAATCAGTGTTGAAATAAGAAATAACATTAAATTTGAGCTTCATTTCTCAACATCGATTACCGTTTGTGTTCTATGGCGATAAACGTAGAAACCGGAAATGACTAATTTGAATAGAGACTTAATGAAGGAGATGGAACCTATTCTTGGGACGATGAGTTAATTGCAAAAGAAAAAAAAATCGATATATATATATATATATATTTTTTTTTTTTTACCGTTTTCGCTTTGATACCTGTCAACAGATAGACGAACTGATGGACAAAACCGTTCTATAAGACTTCCGAAACTTACACATAGCATAGTTTGGTAGTATACACTGAGAAAAATTCGTTCTCCGGACAGTGGTATATTGTACAAATATACGGAATCCTCTTGCTTACTACAGTAATCAGTACGGAGCATACGTTATCCGTATGCTACATAGGCACTGCCCTTAGATGTTACATCATGCCGTTTCAGGATGTCTGGCATCTAACAGTTTTCCGTATATCACATGCATATACTTATGTTGCATTCCTCAGCTATATGTTATATACGTCCATTTGAATGTGAGATCCTGACCGCCTATATTGTTTCATACGAAAGGTACGTATACAAAGGGTGTTCAAAAAGTTTTGCACGGTGGTGTCTACTTTTTTAATTTGTTGTAGAGGGAGAGTGAAATTTTTTGTGAACATACTTGGAACATTTAGCTATAAGTTGGTATAAAAGTATTTTCTTTTATTTACAGGTGAGCCATAATGGACCGTGAAGTAGATGTCAGGTTGCGACAACGGTCGGTGATGGAGTTCCTCTTCAAGACCGGCGATGACTCTGCCACATCGTTACAGGAAGTTGCTCCCTGTTTATGAGGAGGACACATTGGATCGCAGCAGTATCCAGTGGTGGTTGCAGAGGTTTAAAGAAGGTGATTTCTCTCTACTGGGCAATCCAAGATGCGGTAGACCATCGACGGTAGTGAGTGATGTGAATAAGGAGACCATTAATCAAATCATCCAAGGACAAGCTCCACAATTAAGAAGGACGTTACTGTTTGTCATTGGACAAGCTGCGACGTGCCATCAAGACCCACAGACCACAGCTTCAGAGTAAGCTCATCAGACTACACCATGACAATGCCAAACCCCATACAGCCCTTGTGAAGCAGAAGAAAATCACGAAAATGGGTTGGAAAATTGTTCCTTATCCTCCCTACAGTTCAGACTTGGCTCCGTCTGATTTTTTCCTCTTTGGTCGTCTGAAGGCCCACCTGCGCAGTAAAACATTTGATAGTAAGAAAGACCTTATTTCCTATGTCAAGCGATGGTGTAAAAGTCATCCCCAGAATTTTACCAAAGTGCATTTACATCATGGAAAGAACGTTGGATCAGATGCGTCACAGCTGATGGAGGCTACATTGAGTAGACTCAGTGTATAGCTAAATATTCCGAGTATGTTAAAAAAAAATTCATTCTCCTCCTGCAACAAACAAAAAAAAAAAATAGAGATCACTATGCAAAACTTTTTGAACACTCTTCGTAGATGGAACACTTATACGGAAAGTATTATAAAACGCGTTTTCGGTTACACTTGTGCTGTACGTTAAGTCCAAAAACTACAGGAATTACGGATGTACCCTACCTTTTTAAGTACGTCACCTACAATTTTTTCACAGTGTAAAAGGTTAAATTGTACATATTTCATAGAGCCTTGACCCACACAAGCGAAACTTGAAATGACGGTGCTGGCTACTCTCTTTGCTTGTTGTGTATGTAATTCATTTTAACCTCTTTGCAAGCGCATCCCCATTTTCATCCCACATTTTTCACAGTCCTTCCTCAAGTTTTCTAATATCTTATTGGTTTTCTCTTCAGATTCCGCTAAAAAAGCACCATATTATCTGCAAACCGTACATATATAATCATTCTATCTCCTATTGAACTTAAATATAAGGAAACAAAAATCTGTAAATAATAATTACATTAACCCCTTACACTGAAATGACGAGTCTAGCTCGTCATGGCCTCCCGGTGCCAAATCGCACAATGACAAGCTAAACTCGTCATAAAATTTAAACTATTGTTGCATCACGTAGGATTACTATATTGATGTTTTGAAAGTTATATAATGATAAACCATCTATAATACACTTCTATAACTTATACTTCAATTATCAGAATTCAGAAAATAAATCGTAGTGGAAGGAGTTAAGAATACTATTTTTTAGGAGGAAAAATACTACATTAAAAATTTAATACACAGGAAAGATTCTATGCAAGGCCCCTACGAGCATGGCTGTACAAAAATTATTATTTATCGGGAAAACAAAAAAGGACGTTATACCGGCAGTTCACGGAGATGAATAAATCTTTTAATATATGAAGATGTATTTATAGGTATAATCCGCACACGTATCCGTGGGCGCAATATTTTTAATAAAAGATGTAAAACCAATGATGGGAGAGGAGTGCGTTTCTCTGTTTTCAGTCTATTATTAATCTGAAATCTGCCCGGAATTTTCACAAAAAAAGCACGATTGTGAATTCAAACTTAGTTTCCTTTTTTCTCTTTCCTATTCGCTTTAATTAATTTGCGAAGGGTTCACGGTATAATATATATAGCGAAAGAGTTGAAAGGGGAAGAGAAGTGCATCCATAGCTACTCTTCTTTTTCGTTATTTTTAGATCAAGTGTTAGATATAATAGCATAACATGTTAATGATTGAAACAGATTTCAGTGAGCACCGAACGTATATTTCAATAATTACTTTGTACCTGTATGTTTACATTGAATTGTAATACTAAAAATAGATTAATTTAGAAGGATGATCAGACAATGTTTGTTTTTAAATGAGTGTTATACTTTTTTTTAAAAAATAAACAACAGATTCCTATATTTTAAAGTTCTTTACTCCCCACAAAACAATCTCCAATTATACACTTTTAACGTTTATTATTTAACAACTAACGTATTTTTAATTGATTGTTTTTGTTACCGTAGAGCTCCGCATAGAAAGAATTGGTAATTTAAATGTTAAGCGTTAAAAACAAAACTAATCAAATCGAAGATTATTTAGTTGCTAACGAAGGGTTTTTGATTGACAATTTCTCTTTTCTGAGCGCCCACGACAACACGAAACAATACAGGCTAAACTAGGATTAAGAATTGATTGTTGCTATCTGCCCCTAACTTGTTTTTTTTTAAAAAACTTCATGATTAAAAAAAGTGTATAAAGTCTAGACTAATAGGATCTCTGGATGGCATGAAGTTTATTTTTAAAATTCTAAAATTTCGCGAAACAGTGTTTGGGAAAGGCTGTGTTAATGTATGAATTATTCAATAATTAAGTAATTTCGTTTACTCGAAAATTCCTTCATATATATTTACCATGTGCATCCGTATGTTCATCCCTCCGGGACACAAAATCATGTCTCTCTGTCTGTCCATTTGTCCGGAATACACAAAATTATATCTCTCCGTCTGTCCATTCGTCCGGAACACAAAATCATGTTTTTCTGTCTGTCTATTCGTCCGGAACACAAAATCATGTCTCTCTGTATGTTCATTCATCCGAAACACAAAATCATGTCTCTCTGTATGTCCATTCGTCCGGAACACAAAATTATGTCTTTCTGCATATCTATTCGTCCGAAACACAAAATCATGTCTCTCTGTATGTCCATTCGTCCGGAACACAAAATTATGTCTTTCTGTATGTCTATTCGTCCGAAACACAAAATCATGTCTCTCTGTATGTCCATCTAAAATTTAGGAACCGAGTTCGTTGAAAAAGATAAACTAAAGTTTGCACTGTACTACAGGTAAACGGTAACAACTGTCTGTAATTTATATACTGTGTTTACGTTGCCTAGGTTATAAATTATATTGTGCTTGATATGGAATAAATATACTTCTGGATTAAATAGAAATAATTACGACTTTTTTTACATTTAATACAACCCTTGTCTTAAAAATAAACAGCAAAGCACGTTCATGTTCAGCATCATCGGTATCCATTTTCAAACGAATGTAAGAGGATTGGCGATTGTTAACCATTAGGAATTAACGTGAGTTACAAACATTCATCAGGCAGACAGTGAACGTAGCGGAGTGGCGGTTGTTAACCATTAGGAAGTAACGTTAGTCACAGACATTCGTAGGCAGACAGAAAACGTAGCTGAGCGGTGTTTGTTAGCTATTAGGAAATATTGTCACTCACATAACAACTACACTGCATTTGGTTAACGATTAACTTCATACTAGCGTTTAATCGATTTGCTCTGTGTATTTTCCTCCTAATTCTAATTCGAAATAGTAAATTAGCGAAGTCTTTGTGACTGTTTGACCAATTTCAAACCTTTCCTTTGATAGCTAATAACTCGTTACCTCCATGCCAAGTTTGGTCACGATTACATGAGTTGTATAGATCGCAGTCCAAACACGGAAGTACGGGTGCTCTGTAGTAGAGCACTCAGCTCTGGTGTAAGAGATCCCTGATTCAATCCTCGGTGGTCACGCAAATTTGTGATGGGCAACATCGTGTGTGTAGATTTTCTCTGGTTTCTCTTATTTCCTCTCACATTCTCATTCCACCGAGTGTTATTCATTTTCATTAATCATTTGTCTCCTTTAGCCTAAACAGTAAAAAAAACGTGGGACGTAAAACTAACAAAATTTCATTTCATTCGAAATTCCAACTTCAACTCTGATGGCCGAGGGCCATCCAAAATGTAGTTAATTGTGAAACATAAACTGTTTATAAACAAGGGAACAGCATCGAAATTTTTCTGACTGGAGTATGGAGAAGGCATGTTTAAGGTTCTGAAACGTTAAAAATAATAATAATACTCGTATTTAATATATATATATATATATATATATATATATATATTAAATATTTTATATTATTATTATAATTATTATGCCATCAGGAGCGCAGTCAGAAATTTTTATTAGGAGGGTTCCAAGCTTTTGGGGGATTGGATCAAATACTATAAGCCACTATATGTATGTAGTATTGAACGGGTATTATTTTGCACCGGAAAGACAATAAGTAATTATAAAATACTTCCACCTATAATTTCAGAACAAAATAATAGAACTAGATTGTTTTTTATAAAAGATTAAGATGAAATGTAAGATCAAATTTTCATGCTACATAAATCATTTCCCTGTTAAACAGTATAGTCTTATTGAGAAAGTGTATAAATGTATGTTGATTTAGGAAGACTTTTTGGGGGGGTGTCTGAATCAGTGTTTCTTCCAGACCTGTTTTTGGGGGCACTGTCCCCCCCGGAGCTCTGATAGTGTCCCCCCGGAGCAGACCATACGTCTATAATATAATAATAAATAAAATAGTATCAGTAGTGCCTCCCCGGAGTACTAAGTGTGCCCTCCGGAACATTGTTTCTGAAAGAAACACTGGTCTGGACCCGGTGGACCCCCTCGTGGGTGCACCCTTATACGGCCATCAAATGACCAGCATAATATTTTGTATTGAATTTTATTGTTATAAAACAAAACTGAAGTAATTTTGAAGTTTCTTCTTAGGTACACAATTTTAAAAGATTGGGATTACCTTAATATATATAAATAATAAATATGCATGCTGGTATGTTCCTGGTTTTAGACTGAATTGTTAATTCGTGAGGGCAACTTTTGTATGTTTCAGTTACTTTGTCTTAAGTATGGTTTAAAGCTTCCGATCTCTGTGCATTCTTAAAACGTGTTGTGGTTTCCAAGTAAAGTTAATTTTAAACTCGACAGACGTGGCTGAAATATTAACTACTGTAGTCTGGAAAGTTGCTTCAAACACTTTTCCTCAATGGTCGTTAATTTTTGTTTAGAGAGTCATGTTTCAAGTATCAGTTTTCTTCTGAAATTCTATCTGAGATCAAGATGATAAAGGCTTACTAACTATTTTCTTCACCTGGAAATTTAACTTTTTTCATAATATTGAGAACCTATGCATCTTTTTTCATTGTCACTGTGTCCTATATGGACATGTTCAGGGTCATTGTGTGGGCGGGGCGACCGGGGCGATTGCCCCGGACGCCGCGACCAAGGGGGCGCCGGGACGACGAATCAACAAAATTCAAGGAATTCACATTATGTTGGTAGATGATTTGTTTTTAAAAATTTAATGTTAATACAGGTATTTTAATAATGATCAGGCCACAGCTAATTGAAACTTCAGTAGAATTCAATAACATTTCTTTATTCCTATTGTCCAAGAAATGCTCCAATAACAGAATAAATATAGTATCTATTCAGTCCTTTAATTATGTACTAGTCTCATACAACAACTGCGTTTATTAACTATCATATTAACTAACCATAAGAGCCTCAAGACCCTTCCCACTGAAATGGAAAAATAAATCTTAATAAAATTCAAATTTATCATATCCTATATTGGTTTAAACTGAAAACAGTTTTTAAAAAGGCATTACAATGCAATTTTAAGGCTTAAGTTTTACAAAAAGTTTTGAAGGGTACTGCCGGACATCGAGTACTCGCGGGGGGGATTCCCAGACACCCTTTACCGGTGTCCCCGACTCGAAATCCTGTCTGGGTCCCTGTCAACTATTACAATGTCAACAACACAAATCGTCCCAACAATAGTCGTGCCCAACAAACACCTACATTTTTTTAAAAAAAATCTATTTTTTATATTTATGTAAGAATGCCTGTCTCATTGACATTTTAGTAAATTAAAGCTCGTATTTACGCTCAATAATGGCCCTGGAAAGACTTGATTCATTGACCATAGTAGCTATTGAAAATTATGAAGCCAGACAGTTAGATTTCAAAGACATATTGTCAAGATTTGCTCACAGAAAAGTCAGGAAAATGCCATTTAGTGTTCAAAAAAAGTATGTATATGTCATTATGCAGTTAATTTTGCTTACTTCTATTTTAATTTATTAGTATTTTTATGTTATCATTATATGATCTTTACACTACATGTTTTAGAACAACGTATCATTAGCATTGTGTTACAGAATACACATTATCAAACCGCATATTTTGATTTTGAATATAAATTATAATTGTAGGATTGAATTGAAGCAAATACAAATAATTACAAACGTCACCTGAAAAAGTTACTTTAGTAAATAAATATTTATTTATTTTAGCAAAAGTCAGAAAACTACAAAATTTTTGTTATCGCTTACACATTTGGCGTTATTTCACAAATTAAACATAACTTTCTTACAAGGCTGTCTATATTCTTTATTATAAATTAGATCTATGATTTCAGTTGGAGTAGTAGTCTGAAGAAGGAAGTGATATACTTCCGAAACTATAACATTTCTCGTTAATTTATAATAAAGATTATAGACAGCCTTGTAAGAAAGTTATGTTTAATTTGTGTTTAAGATGGACACAAAGCTTTTTTATAAAAATATCTATGTTGGCATTATCTGTATCGTTATCTTTATATTCTATGCTATTACTAAATTGATGTGTACAAAGTTCAAAATAAACAAGAATAGCACTCGATTTCAATAATTCAAAACTATGTTTTCATTAACTTTTAAGTTTTAACTACAAAAGCCATTAACTTTTAAAAATTGACATAATACCAACTTCTTTTATCTTACATTAGATCTTACATTCAATATTTAAATCTAGGAGTATAGAATAATCTCTGGTTGTTTTCATAACACACTGGAGGGAAGGGGGCGCCTGGAAATTCTCGCCCCGGGCGCTTACAACTCACGCGACGGCCCTGGACAATTGACAATTTTCTTTTTCAAAAATTTGGTATATGTAAATTTGAACATCTTTTGCCCTCACAAATTCAAGTCTTCTTAGAGAAAACCACAGAAATACAAGTCTTTATGTATACACATTAACCCTCACGATGTAGATCGTTTCGCAGTACAAAGCCTTGCTTCCACGAGAGCTGGATTGCAGGAACCACGACACCGTCTCCGGCATGTTATTTCACATGTTCTAGCTTTCTTTTGAAAAGCACAGAATATTTAATGTGATAGATATTTTGATAATACAGCATGTTTCGTAAAACATGACCTGATTTTAAAACCTTACATCTGTGCAACCACGCACTGTCAATGAATAAAACTTCGTGGTACTTAAATGGCCATTATTAGAGTTTTAAACAACTACTTCTAGATGCCACCACTGCAACCAAATAGATGCTAACCCCAGTCAATCACAACATAGTGCATATGCAAAAGAATGTGTTTTGAGTTCTCGAATTTAGGAAGATCGCGCCCGTGGTTACATTTGCACGTTTAATTCAGTGTTTGCCTATTATATCTGAATCAACAGTATCATTTGAGATTTTGATTTGGGGAGGGGCGAAGTTCTAGACTCATGTAAGTTTCATATTTTTTATCAGTATATTTTAGTGTACAATTAATTAAAAAATATGTAATTTTCGAACTTAGAGGGTATTGCCCTCTACCCTCCCCAAATGCCCTTAACCTGAAGACACTGATTATGTCCGTTTTCTATAGTTCCTACAGGTACAAAGTTAACCGTCATGTAGAAGAATGTTAAACACAATGGTGAACCATTCTGGAGACCAACTTTAAAACACTTCTTAGGTTTTACTGAATCGATTGACACTAATTGTCCCTCTCAGACAATTTCCGACAAAACCCGCCTGCTACCTAAACGTATATTGTACCTTACAGGATAAATTTGCCCAAAATATTTTATTGTGTTTTGTCGTTAGTAAATAAATTTCCTCTTAAAGTAAGATTGACTGTACTTTTAAAATCAATTGTATGTCGTTGTGTTATGATTTGTTGTAATTAAACAGTGATGTTATGACAATATAGTTGCGAAAAATGGCAGAATCTCTGAAGAACTCACAAACATAATGTTGTCCACCAAAAACTCTCATGATCTGGAATCGGCTTAGAGGCTTCTTGCACGGGAAATATATATTTTACCATTTAAAAAAAAATCTCTTCTTACTAGTATTCCTTTCATGATTTTTCATGACTACCAAACTCATGAGGAACACGAACACAGAAACATTGAAAACAATTATAAGTTTCTTCAGAAGGACTCGAATCTCCGAAGAGTTTCGTTTCACAATCTTCAGTCTACCGCTTCCGACCACTTCACTACATCAAAGCAGCAGCAACGAATCACTATAGTTACGTTGTACATCTATTTTTATCTACAGGTACATTTTTTCTACATAAATTAATGCGCCAATGATTTATTGTCTGAACAAATCTTAATCAAGTTGGCGGTGCTAAAGTCATCGATAAATGTGTTTTGCCATCCGAAAGACTATTGTTGCTAATCAACAATCATCGTAACAATGTTCAGTAACATTAAATTGATGTTAACCTTCATAATTAACTTCAGAATGGTTACTCTTCTGAAATCTTGGGTTTGACTGTCCACCAAATAAAAATAAACATTACGTAAATAATGTACTGTGCAAAAAATCATTTAAAACAATATTTTTCAATACTTTATATCGTTAGTGTCATATTAAATTTATTCACAAAGAATTTATTCGCTACAATTAAATTTATGTAGCGAACATTTTCTTGTATTCAATAGAAGTAAGGTGACCCACGGAACACAGTGTTTCGAAGAAACAAAAGGAGACTTTTTATTATGATATGTATTCTCTAAGACAGCATAAGTATTACAGAATTTTATTCTCAAAACAATATTGTGTTATTTCAAAGAATTTATGCACCAGATACACTCTTCAAAACTTCCCATTCTCTTTAAACCTGCTGTAGATTTTTTTTAATGTATTGCTTCTTCCGTAGTAGACTGGTATTTCCAATACATGTGATTCCGGGTTCAATAACTGGCTGAGGGATCAAAGCCTTGGGAGGAAATTTTCAGTGGTTAAGGTCAGATTATGATATTAATGCATTTTATAGTTTCGATTTAACTCAAAATACGATATAAAATCAATGTTGACATAAACAAATGGGCGTTAGGGAGAAAATACAGAATTGTGTTGTTTCTAGTTAGCTATAGTAACAACGAAACAGAAAAATGGAGGATCATAAACAAGGAAGAGATTTCATTGCCCCTAAAACGGAGGAACAGAGAACTTTTATTAACACTGATTTAACTACCAGTAAATGTGCTTATTTAGCAGTAAATTGGTATTGTAATCATTGAGATTGTAGTACTGCTGCAAGATCTAAGTAGGTCAGTGATGCCACACTTGGTACAATTGTACCAAATTCAGCCCTTTTTGTCGTTCTTCGGCCTGTTGGTACCATACTGGCATTTTCAGCCCCTTTTGTAAAAAATTTGGTACAATTCTACCCAATTCAGCACCATTTAGCAAATACTAGTCACATTTTCAAAAGTTTCAGTAAGACTTTTCTTACATCTCACGTTACTCATACTGTGTTGGACTCTTAAAAATGCTGTTGAACATTTATTCCGAGATGTTGCACAGCACAACGCTACGAACGTTGTGTGGAAAATTCGTAATTCTAACTATACCGGGAAACAAATGACACTAGATGGGCGCATCCGCGCCGCGCATGAAGAAGACAAGAAAGAAGCAGTATGATGGAAATTTTTGGTTGAAATCTTAAAAAAAAAAGAAGAAGCACACAATTTGAATCAATATTCTGAATATTCTGAAAACCAGAGTGTGCTCAAGTAAATCTATAATTTATGTCATTTCAAAGATTCTACACCAGAACAATAATAACAAAAAATACATTAACGTAGCTGCCGGTTTACCGGGCTAAGTTATTTACCCGAAGAAAAATTTTATATATTTCCAAGGTTGTTCGGGGTCCTCCTATTTGGATGTTTTTAAAAAGAGCACTTTCTTGATTTGGACTCTTGAAGGGGGGGGGGGGAGTTTTAGAACGTTATTTCTTTTAGATTCATGATATAGAGCCATGTATCGCATTGGTATAAAATAATGAATTCAGCCCTTTTTGTTTCAATTTGGTAGTATTTTTCAGCCCACTTCAGAGGTAGGGCTGTGGCAACACTGACGTAGGTTGAAAGAGCTGCACAAGCGCAGTACGCTCGCATGTGCTTTTTCAAGTCCCACAAAAAAATCTTGCGTACTGTACCTATGCAAAACAGGGCTATCATTAAAAGGTTCTTTATCCACATTCAACGCATATTAGCCTATACTAATATTTCTCAGGTTTATTTGTGTGATACTAAGAAATCCTTATAGTATTTAGATGAAATAATAGAAAACATAGACCAACTGTTTGTTCTCCATTTGTTATATTCTTGTTCTGTAAGGCACAGTTTCTTTTCACGTAAATAAAGCAAGAGTGAGCCATGACAACCCTTTTATCACCCATTTTCCTACAAGAAATCAACCATTTTGTATCTTTCTTTCAGCTCACTCATCCAACGATAACAAACGAGCGCGTGAAAAGAAATTGACCTCTGGGTAAACGACAGGCGACTTCACTTATCGCGTGAACTTGCAAGAACTTTCTTTCTTCCTTTGGTTTTCTTCTTTTTGTAAACCTTGTTTTATGACTATAAACTCTTGTGATCTACGCTTACAATATGAGTGAAGAAGAGTTCCTTGGTTTTCTCGTTCCAAAGAGGCCATCCGTTAAACGACAATTCAGATAAAACACTTTACATTCTGCCCTCATTTTTCTCTTCTATGGACGAGGGTTATTCGTTACTGAGAAGGATGGCTTCACATCTGTTACAGAAGAACTTTTTTCAAAATCTTTTCATGGAGAAACACATTTACTTTAGAAATCCTGGAATTAGCATTTATCTTAATTTTTTGTTACCAAAAATGTCGTATGTATGACATACATTTTTAAAATTTTAATTTCATTAATTTCTAGTTTTATGACGTTCTTTCCACTTACTACTGTTTCTAACAAATATTAGGCATATCTTGTACATCTTATGTAGTGCAAGGGTTTTTATCTTTTGTGATTGAATTACTAGCATGCATATCTTTAGTGTGCATGCACCTGGATTCAATTCCTGTTGGTTTGTATCTTTCCTGCTAGATTGATTACTACGTCCATTCAATAAATAACCGGCAAAGTTCTATAAAAATTTACAAAACTTCAAATAAGTTTGTGCTTCTTTGTTACTCGTTTGTTAGGTGGTGTCCTAGAACTACTATCAGAAGTGCTCTCAAGGTATTCTTTTCAGCACTGAGACTATGAGAGACGAATTATATTACTAGGGCCTACTTAAAGTAGGATCCAAACTATCACTTATGCTTTTATTCGATATTTCGTACCCTCACTGTTAATCGAACCTGGGATTTAAATGATTATTTTCTTAAAAAATTAATATCAAAATCAAAAATGAAATGTTTACGTTTCCCGATTATGTTCAGTAAGATAAACAACACTAATGAATAATGGAAGTGGTTAGTTGCGAAAGAGTTGGTTCATTGAAAACGTGGAGGGGGACAATGGAAAAATCCAGAGAAAATACAGGGACATAATGTTGTCCACCACAAACTCACATGACCTACGATCGAACTAGGGACCCCTTGCACCAGAAATGAACGCTCTACCACTGTGCCTCCTTAGTATCAAAATCGATTGTTTGGATTAGAATTTATGGTCCCTTGCCCAACCGAGACTATATGATACGTGAACCTACAGTTTAAGGTAAAACTGCCTCTCTATAATAGCGTTTCTCCCAGGCATACTTCAGGCAGGGCGAGGGGACCGCGGTGGCTCAGTGGTAGAGCGTTCTCCTCTGGTTCTTGGGGTCCCGGGTTCGATCCCAGCCCCCGCCAAGTGAACTTTGTGGTGGACAAACACCGTGTGCATGGGTTTTATCGGGGGTTTCCCGTTTCCTCCCACTTTCTTCATTCCACCATTTCATTCATTACTCATCACCGTCTCCTTTAGCCTAACCGGCATAACCGTGGGACGTAAAACTCAAAGATTTCATTTCATTTTCATTTCAGGCAGGGCGAAGCCCCACTGGAGTTGACCAAACTCCCCTTGAAACTAAGGTAAATAAAATTACGATTATATGTCACTGTTGTGAAGTAGAGGTCTCCACGGGCCAGAATATTTTGCCCGGGCCCAGCCCGGCCCGTTAATTTATAATGTGAGGCCTGACCCGAGTCCGAAATATGTTTTAGCATTTAGGTCCGAGCCCGGCCCGAGTTCGTGCGATAAACAACTGAGTCCGAAATAAGTCCGAATTATAGAAACTTAATAATGCAAAAATATATTTTTATTTACAGCAATCAGAGGTTTAATTTTTCAGTTGTGCTTTAAAAGTTCTCCAGAAAGAACGATCCAGTAAATATCGTTGTACAGTATATTTACAAAGTTAGGCCCGAAAAGGCCCGGGAAATATGGTTGTATATTTAAAAATTTACGGCCCAAGCCCATGCAGACCTCTATTGTGCAAGCAAAAAAATGTTACAGTGCATACTCCTTACTTTATATGTAATTTTGCCACCCAAACAACATTTTCTGAAAGAAAGATTGATCATAAAAGAGTTCAATTTTCAAGCCTTGCCCACTAGAATCAAACTCAGAACCACATACACCAAAGGAGCACACACAATAGCCAATAGAGTAGCTAGGAGGGCATTAACATGGAGTTCAGACACTTAAAAAATTAAGCACATGAGAGTCTTAGAAAACACGACATAAAAGCAACGCCGTCTCCGGACTAGTAGAGTCTCTATTCTATTATTAGTAATGTAAACATAGCGAAGTCTAAATATCTTGTTTTCACTTTGAATGTCATATATATTCTAATAGCAAGAGTAAGAGAATTATATTGGAAGCTGACATCTTTTCCCTCTCTTCTGGCATTGGTTTACAGGCCTAAGTGGAGGCCAATAACATTTCACGGCGCTTGAGGTTCTTCCCGTTATTAGACGTGGCAGAAATTAATTGCCTCTTTAGAACATTTCATTACCAACATATGTGCTGCTGTTTCGCTACACCAATTATCACAAATGTTCTGGCTAGCTGTACTGTTGAGAGGTTTACAACCAGCTCATGAAGTGATTATTGGGCATTTGTAGGCGAAGTTCTGAAAATGTTTGTAGTATACACAGCATGTATTGTGCATCAAACGAAGATTTCTCAGTTGTCGAAATTGAAAATTAAAACTTTCAGTACGATTTTTTGTAATTGAATAATCGATCATGTAGTTCAATAAAACAAGTTACAAATAGTGTGGTAATGAACTTGTTTTATAAATTTATTAGGTTATTCTTTATACCAAATGAAAGAAACAAGTTCTAATAAACATAGATCGAAAACGCCTCTTTTCAGACTTATAAACTGCTCAAAACTTGAAACACCAGTTAAAAAAAAGAAAGAAACGCTCTGGATTTAAATTATTAAACTTCTCGAAAGCTGTCCGTAGGAACTAGTATTCATTCTATCAAAATATCCATGTTTTTACAACATTTTGGTACCCAGGCAACAAGTACGGTTAGTACTTAAAAGTGTATCATCGTATCCCAACTGCGCTCTCTACTTCTAAGTATTACTTCAATATCTATAAAATACAAGGAGGAACAGGAAAATATTTTATCTATCTGATTTCATATTTATTGATTTACTATTATTATATAATGTTTAGTTACTATTTACTTTTAAATACAATCATTGCTTAATGTAAGTTTAAAAGATATTTCTGTGCAAACCTTCAACTTTCATCTTGTTAAACACTAGTTAAATGAACTACATAGAACATACGCTGTAAGGCATAAGTATGCATGGAGGTAATGGAGGAATACATTTCATGGAGGTAAACAACACTATTACATTCTCCAGGCACACTTAAGACAACAATGCATGGTACTTATCGTTTCACAGCAGGATTAGAAACTAGTTGGAGCATTATATAAAACATTTCGTCTACTCTCCTGGAAATAACTTGAATTCAATTGCATGCACTACTACCACACTTCGTTTTTCGATATCAGTTTGTGATTTGTCGAACATTTATTCTTCTGTTTCTTCTCACGACTCCGTCTCTTTTTCACTCAAGGAATGAGAAAAGATTTAGCCAAGCGCTTTTAAGTGGAGAAATTCTTAGCTATTATAGAACACTGCTTATAGTGTCAAGTGACCGCAACCACTTGTCGACAATACGAGAGTAAGAGCAAAGGAGGTATAAATGTGTTTTTCAATGTTAAAAAATAAATAGAAGTTTCCTGCCATATGTTTAATGATATTGAATGTAGTTGCAGCTTTTATATAACTACGAGTATAAACGCAATATTTCTCTTTTTCTGCAGTCTATTCTTATATAAATTTTGAGAGATGCATGAAGAGCAAACTTTTGTTTGTGGTGCTAAGCCCTCTCGTGATTGTAAGGGTAGCGTACTCTCCTTTAGCGAAGGAGACCGGGGTTCCATTCAAAATGGGAGCTCATGTGGTTCGGATGACAAGCTTAGGTTTCTGTCTCACATAACCTTGCTGCTGAAAGGTCAGCTAAACTGAAATCTAACCTATTTTCTCTATTCTAAGACTTGACCTCGTAGGTTTAGATACCACTCTTTTAATGACGTTTCTTTTTTCAATGACGTTACTCAGATTGACTTTGTGGCGTGATCTGTGATTCGGCTCTTCTGGGGGAAAGATATTGTGGTGGGAAACGGTCTGTACTGTAAAATTAATCTTACATGATAGTCTTTATCGGAATTCAACGGTCCGGAGCCAACGTTAATAGAAGTATCTGTTCTTCATAGTATGTCGCTGTTGCATGCATAAGCATGTAACACACACAAAAATTGAACTTGAATTGCTTCATCTTTTGAAACTTCATAAAAAAAAAACACATCTCCATTTGTAGTCTGTTGTTAAGTATTTTATCTTCGTTTTACTTTGTATTGTTCACTTTAAGAATATACTATTATTAAAAACGAAAACT
This sequence comes from Thermobia domestica, assembly GCF_964235325.1. Classification (NCBI taxonomy): domain Eukaryota; kingdom Metazoa; phylum Arthropoda; class Insecta; order Zygentoma; family Lepismatidae; genus Thermobia; species Thermobia domestica. The sequence continues at coordinate 61,069,040 of NC_137458.1, forward strand.
TATTATTTCTGTGGTAAAAATTCATGAACAAATTAAAATTAAATAAAAGCGCATCTAAAGTACTTGTAGTTTGGAACAACATAAACTAAATACAAAAAAGTACAGTTATATGAGGTAAAGCAGAAAACGCACTCAAGTTTATGCAGTTATTCAAAGCAACCAAAAAAAATTGCAGAACAACAAATTAATAACATTTGAAATAATGCAAATTGAGAAAGAAGTAGAAAAAGAAAAGAGAAGAAATCTCAATTGAAGAGGAAGTCGGACTGAAAAAGAAAAGAAAATCTTTCACAAAGTAAGCCAATGAATTAAAAGGGATTGTCTGGAAACTCTTGTTGACAAAAGAGGGAATTTCCGAAGGGAATTTCTCTAATAAGCGAGAGGGTTATGCAAGATTGAATATTCATTCCTCCAGCGAATCTCATTAAGTTCTGAATTCACTTGTCTTCGAGGTCCAGAAACAATGAATTCCTACCCCCTTTTCTATTTTTACTCCTCTTCTTTTTTTTTTTCAAGCAAGCACAGACTATCCCCAGTTATAATATCTTAGTTTTCCTTTTTTGCTCTTTTTTTTAAAATCCTATTGTTAAAAGAGAGAAATTTCAAGAAATAAAAACTAAGGTAGAAGTTCCTTTTTCTTTCTTTTTTTATTTTGAATTCAAACTTTTCAGTTTCATTTTGCTTTCAGGTGTTACAACACATTTCCGAAAATCAAATTGGTAATAATGAAAGATAATTTTGTATAATAAATTAAGAAACTCTCAGAAGGAGGTAGGAAGTTTTTCTTCCTTTGATTTTGAAAATATAAGTTTGCTTGTAAGAGCTGTAGCGGGGCCTATATGACATTGGTCAGCATTGTTACTCTTATGATTGGTGTATGCATATGTCCGAATGCGATTTCTGATGGAGCGCACAGATTTTCGATGTCGACCTAATATCGTGAATCGAATTTCGATTAGAAAGGTAGAACTAACTGCAATATTAGTCAATGAGCTAATTGCGCTGAATATGGCAGAGCCCTCCTTGAGCTGAAACATCAGAAAATTTTATTTTTAATTGATGTGTATTGGTCGCGGAGCTAGGATACACTTGTCATTATGGGGATTATAATATAAGTTACAGTATTTGCGAACGAACACTTATTTGTTTTCAAAATTAAACTTATTATATAATAATTTCAAAATTTAAATTATTATATTCTGTAGGCCAATGAGGGTGATTGGTTGATTTGGAAGTCTAGTACTGCGTTCAGCATCGGGTACCTATTCCCACGTGGACCTACAGTTTAACGTAGGATCCAAGGTACATAAGCTTCCAACGGGAATCGAACCCGAATCTCCCACCAAAGGCTCTTATGGTACCTAGATAGCTATGAGGGAATTCTAAAGACAGACGACAAATGAAAGTGTATAATTATTAACAATCATTTGCGACTAACTAGCAAAACGATTCCTAATGTTAGAAGATGTGTTATAGGAGAAAAGAGCTGATACCAGATAATCTCAGATTTATTTGCTTCATATACTAATAATTATTAAACTTTCATTTTAAAAAGTGTTAACCGCTTTTATACATTAACCCACTTGTTTTTTTTTTTTTTTGAAACTGCTACAGTGTTCCGAAATGTTGTATTATAACCCCTGTGCTGTTATGCAACCACAATCACTTTAAAGAATATATGGCTGCATACAAGCATGTTACTTTGCCTTAATTAAACCATTATCTGCTTAAATAGCCCAGTAAATAAAGGACCGCGAGCTGAAATAATTTAGAAAAAGCTGAAAATTTCAGGATTTGTTTTTCATGTGATCTTAAATGAAATATCAAAAGTCCCCTAAAATCCCGTGTGCGCTTCATCCTCAAAATGGCGGCCAAAGATGGCGGCCGTCCGGAATGCGCATGTCTCCCGATTTTAGCTTGTAACTCTGAGACTATTTAAGATATTCCAATTCTGTAAAAACACTTTTGTTCTAGAAGCTCTAATCTATAACTTTTCTTAATACTTCTTTCTCGTAAAGTTTGACACAAAGCCACCATTTTCCATTAAAGTATAAAGTGATACATTTTGAAAGTCCTGCTCTTGGATTGGTTGTAGAAAATCTCCAAAACCGTTAGGAATTCGCAGACAATGCTCGGGATAGTTTAGATTGAACATTTAATTAGCTTTGTTTTAAAAAAAGAATCATCCAAATCGGAATATAATTAGTCGAGAAATTCGACTTTTTTGAAAAATATAGGTGGACAGAGATGCTTTGTCGTCACCCAATTGTCCATATTGTGTTCCTTTAAATCTCCTTTTTTTCTTTTTAGTAGCAGAAATAATGTATATATATATATATATATATATATATATATATATATATATATATATTCAGTAGACTCACCCTTAACATCATTGGCGTAACAGCTGGTAGTCTATATATTATTATATTCTAAACATACATAAATTTTAAGCTAATGTGGTTCATAGTGGTATGAAAGTAAACAGCAAACCCCTGCCTTCTTATCTCAAAGAATGAAGCAAACAAGAAAAGAAAAGCAGATCATGTCTAAAAATAGAAGCATCAACAATGCATTCGTATCGCGTCCACCTTTTTATAGAAAGAAATAATTCCTTCATTAGGTGATTCAAATATGTTATCTCGGATGCATATCATGATCTGCCATTCAATTATTTCAATGTGTCGGCCTCGTACGTTTATATCACCAATCCATCTAGCAATTGGAGTTTACTGTTTGCGATACTATGGATTTCGTCAATATATAGATAGATAGATATACTTGCATACGGTAGTTTTGGAATATCAGCGCTGAAGTAAGAAGATATGAATATTCTAGAATGTGTTCTATTATTCCAATCCAAACCGATCATTCTCAAAATTTGATTGTTTGTTTTTGATAATGCAGCGAGAACATTAGATGGTCACGGTACTTTCCACAGTATGGGTGGGATTAAAATATGCACACCTAAAATAAATAAACAAAATTTACGTATAGAACGTGCTGCACTGCCTTCAGCAGTTATGGTATCCGCTCTTACTAGAAGGAATATTAAATTTTATAACAAACCAACAAACAATGAATTTTTAAATATTGAAATAGAGTTTGATACCCGTAGAAAATATGATAGTACAAAATCTCCGATATGCTAATTTTCACAGATGAAGTTTGACTTCTCATGCATCTCATAAAAGATTCACCTAAGCCAGGGTGGAATAGTTTCATGCTCACTATCACTATGACCACCGGCAGTTTGAAATGAGCAGCATAACTGCAGTTCCTTTTCTCAACTGGAAATCATAAAATTTCTGCACAATTTACACTTCCTTTCTATTTACTTGTGACGAAAGCAAGAAGGCGGGATGGGATTCTTGTATCGTTAGTTTTGAACAGCTTCTGCATTGGAAGGCAATGGAAATAAAACATCTGCTCAACAAGATAGTGATTTAGCTAAATTAGTTGTCAGACAGGGGGGATTTCACCTTCTAATGTCATACTTAGGTGTCGTTGGACGTATTATCTGGTACTTTAATTGAAGAACTTTGGGGCTTGTTGTATGCGCAAAATACTGTGGTACACATGTTAAATGGAACTACATATCCAAGAGCACTGAGATCACTAAGCACTTTTTGACTTATGTAGCACCATCAACAGATTTGCAGTTTAGTTAGGGACCTTGAAGAGAGTAATATATGTTTCAGTATCTATGAGTTGACCATAGGTACAAAAACCGGAAACGACTTAAAGGATAATCCAGGCATTAAAATACTTATGACCTATCTAGCCGAGTCAAAGCTGAACTGTGGCTTCAAAGTTTGGAACAAGTAAGATTAATAATACTTTATATTCGAGCGGAGCGTCCTGGAGACTGGGACTTTCATATTTATATGGTGAAATGCATGATTCCAAACTTTTACGCAGCAGCACATTTGAACTATGCGAAATCTACACAGTTTTATCTGCAACAGATGGAAGAATTGGGAAATAAACTGAAACCAGCAGAACTTGAAAGATACTTTGATGTGCGAAGGAAGGATTGCTTTTAGAGTGGAAGTGCAACAGATATGGTAATTGAACAGAGTTTGATAAGGGCAATGAAAGCTTCCGGAGGATTGAGCTATGGGCGGGATATTGGCTGGCTCGCTCTTATCTTTTCCAATTACAATGGAAGTGAGTGAAACCTTAGAAAGTTTCTGTGAAAAATGGTCGTCAGTGTCTGAACAGCATGTAGAAACTAGACCTTTCGGTCAGGAGACAGATGATAAAGACATCAGAAAACTTGAGCAAGCACCCTTTTTACTGAACTCTGAAAATAAAAGACGTTTGATTGATTTCTTCAAAACCCACTTTAACTCTTCAAGCATTACAGTGTACGAAGTTGAAAGAGATGCAGATGCTCTGATTGTCAGCACAGCTATTAATCTAAGTAAATAAAACCCTTTTGTTGCTATAGTAGTAGGAAATGACTCTGACGGCCATCTTAATTGCTCGAACAATTCCAGACACTACAGTGTACTTTGTGAGGCCGAAAACAAACAAAATTGAATAGAAATACTTCCACATTGGCAACATCCAAAGGAAACTAGAGTCATTGAAGGACATCTTTCACAGGGTGTCTTCGTGCTATCACAGGGTGTAACACATCATCAACTTTTTTCAACAAAGGCTGCCATCAAAATTCTTCAGAATAGCAAGAACTATCTAAAGCGGTCACAGTCTTCCACCAACCCAATTTAGATCCCCAAACAGTCATTAAAATAGGAGAAAAATTGGTTACGCGGTTGTATGGAGAACACAATCAAATTTCTTTAGACGAACTTTGATATAAGCCTACAACAGGATAATGACTAGAAAACTATCCTCAAAATTCAATTTGACAAATTTCCCTCTTACAAGTGCTGCTGCCTCTCAACACAGTGTATGTGTTTACCTTCAAGTACACCAATGATTGGGAATTATTTGAACCCAACAAAATGGGGGGGGGGGCAATTAATAGAAGGTAAACTGTTTCTAGTGGCAATTAATAGAAGGTAAATTGCTTCCAGTGCAATAAAATTGAAAGCTGCTCCTAACAATCTGCTGAACCTTGTATCTTGCCCATGTAAGATAAGAACACAAAGACTGTGACAGCAAATGTGAATCTAGAAAGACAGGACTGACTTGTTCCAAACTCTCTTTCAATTGTCGGGAAAATATTTGTTCAAATATGTTAATTCCTGAAGATTCTGAAGACCATGAAATTTTCATGTATTAAAGAAGGTAGGTGTAATACATATTTTTAAAACTTTTTTACTCCTTTTTTGACTATTTACAATGAAGAATCTACTTTACAAGGGAGTTCAAATAAGATGTAAAAACGGATACTTAATTTTCAACAATGGTGGCTCGTTGGCATGTAATCAGTGAGGCACACTACATAACTGTAAGTTGGGTTGTGTGTCTACAAGTAGACTCAATGCAAATTGACCATTTGGTATCCTTATGAATATACAATCAAACTTAGTTATTCCGTGTGCACCACCGGTTGCATAACAACTATCCGCCACTGTTTTCAATGTACTTAAAATTATATTACTTTTAACAAAATTTACAGAATAGGGCTTTTATTTTTCATAACAAAAGTGGTTTTTACAGAATTAAAATATAATAATCCATTTTTGGAGGGGGGATATCGGACAAGTGTCCTCTTTGGTCGCCATTTTGGTATGCAATTCACATAGGTTTTATGACAGTTTCGAAATTTCAGTTTGGAATCCAAGGCATGAATGCCATAAATCCAGCACAACTATGAATTCCGAAACTTTAGGTGCTGGACTAATAGCGATTAATTTTTTATCCAACTACATTTAATTTAAAACATCGAATTTCTCGACTAATTGTATTCCGATTTAGGTGATTCTTTTTTTAAAACAAAGCTAATTAAATGTTCAATCTAAACTATTCGGAGCATTGTCTGCGAATTCCTAACGGTTTTGGAGATTTTCTACAACCAATCCAAGAACAGGACTTTCAAAATGTATCACTTTATACTTTAATGGAAAATGGTGGCTTTGTGTCAAACTTTACGAGAAAGAAGTATTAAGAAAAGTTATAGATTAGAGCTTCTAGAACAAAAGTGTTTTTACAGAATTGGAATATCTTAAATAGTCTCAGAGTTACAAGTTAAAATCGGGAGACATGCGCATTCCGGACGGCCGCCATCTTTGGCCGCCATTTTGAGGATGAAGCGCACACGGGATTTTAGGGGACTTTTGATATTTCATTTAAGATCACATGAAAAACAAATCCTGAAATTTTCAGCTTTTTCTAAATTATTTCAGCTCGACACCCTTTTTGGTCCTTTATTTACTGGGCTAAAATGTTTCATAGTCAAGCTCCAAATATTACCAGCGGATCCTAAAGAAATTTATATGGGATCAGAAGCAAGGTATACTCTTTCAAAAAAAAAATGCTTTACCTATGCCAAAGTTATGCGTGAACATGCCTAGAACATACATATGAACGGGTTGTATTGAGAACTTCCTGCTTTCCTTGAAGTCAGTTAAAAACAACTATTAACGGTTATTTATTGTCAGAATGGTTTTAATTCCAGTCTACAGGGCGGCTATAACGTCTGTAACCTATGTTTTTGACAATGCCTCAGAAATTCAACCATCTGATTGGATGATACGTTGCTCAGACTCTGTACTGAGAGAAGCAGGCCGTAGAGTGTGCATCAGTCACATGTACTCAGGCTTATACTTTGCTAAAGAAAAGTTTTTGAAATTTAATATGCATATTGTAAACCATGATTTGGATTATTTTTGAAAGAACGATAGATACTTTAATGCGTGCTCTGGAGAATCTAAAACAAAAAAGAAAGAAAAAAAACATGGTGGAACGTTTGAAGGTGTGTGTTAAGAATGGTGGCGAACATGTGCAGCACCTTTTATGTCAATATAGTGTGCTTTGCACCAGATCTTTCATTTGTTCAAGACTTTATAACCACTGAAGGCGAAAAATTCTGTTTTCTTTTAATAGGATCCGACAAGATGTTTGATTTTACTAGGCCGATACGCAACTATCTTGGTAGTGGCGCTTGAGTGTGGTACATTATATAGTATTTGATGAGTGCATACGATGCCATTTCAATCACCATTGTAGAATGGACTGGTGAGAATTATGCACTTGTTGCTCAAGAATATATACAAGAAAATGAGTGAATGTGATGTCAACGCAGCCACAATTTTGCACACTTAAGAATGTTTTTTTTTTTTAATATAAAAGACTGTCGTAGAGAAGAAAAATGTTAGAGATGTTAAATACTGTATTAATGACATTAAAATGTTTCAGACAAAACTTAAGATACAAGTCGATCGGTAAACGTCGGCGCAGGGTAGAGAGATGGACCTATGACAGTTCTGTAAGAAGGTTTCCGGGGCACCTCATTTCACTAGGTACTTATACGGTACATTACATAGTCAGCTCGATTTTTTCCAAATCTGTCACAAACTAACTAGAGAACATAGACCGTAAACAGTTAAAGAAATGAAAGATGAAATTCATACTGACTGTGATATCGGAGAAATACCATAAACAATATCTATGCACACACGACAGACTTTCTGGACGACGCTTTAGACGAGCATAAGTTGTGATGCCAAGTATTTGGACAATAAAAACAAAATGGCGGACAATATTCTGTATGATGGTAAAATACAACTTGTAACATGATTTATGCCTTTTAAACTCTTGTTTCAAATCAAGGAGATCTTTATTTCGTACACTATACGTATTAAACTGATAATTTAGATTAAATATACTAGCACAAGGTTAAACAATGACTTACTTACATAAGATGTGCATGTTACTTCTATTTTAAATTTACTTATTTAATTGACCAATCAACAATTGAAATAATAAGGCTGGATTCACTTTAAAGTCTTCTAATCCTATTCTATCTGCTTTAATCTTTATCCTGAAAAAAGTGTATGGAGAACTGTTAAATCTCTTGAGAGCACTTCTTGCTAGTTAACCTTTTAGATCTTTCACGGAACAATGATCTCAAAAACAACTGTTAACCTGCTGGAATCTTCAGAAGAGTTCCCCATACATTCATTACAAACCAAAGCTCCAGAGTTTTAAGTTGTTGTTACGAGTGATTTCTCTAATTACTTTACATGGAGAAACAACAAACATGAATCTCGCACGTACTATTCTACGACAAAGCGGTCAACCAGAGGTATACTGATTGTCACATATGTCTTTGTCTAACACAGCACCAAGGGATTCTGGGTAACTACTTCTGGTTTCCTGAGTAATTGTAGGGTTTCACAGATTAAACCGCACCAGACAAACCATCTCAGAGGATTACGTACGAAATGCACAAGTTTTGAATGGCAATCTTACAAGCATCAACTTGCTGCTTTCTTTCGTCTTGTTTCTTTTTAAAATGGTATATAAATACGAGGGCCATCAACAAAGTAATGTCCGTTTTGCCGTGAAATATAAAGGGTAAGTGGCGTATGCAGAAGATTTATGATGCAGAAACTACATATCTTACTCTACTTTCCAGTATTCGGTATATACATTCAAATGCTTGTCATACCACGTGATAGCAGCTTTTCTACAACATCATTATATTCCATTGTCGTCAATGTATTGTACCATGCAGGACAGCGTATTTCAGTTCAACAGGTCTAGAAAAATGCTGTTCGATAAGAAGAAACATTCACCTGTAGCATGCAGCGTACTCCATTACGAAAGTAGTGAAGACGTGAGTATGAACACTATCGAGTTGTGATTTTTGAACATGTATGACAAACATTGAGAATCCTTTGAACTGTATTGTGCAGAGTGTAAAAAGGATTTGATTTTTGCTGTTGCGAAAGTTGGAACACTTTCTGTCCAGAAAGCATTTTCCTACTGAAGGTGAGCTCAAAGCAGCTTTGAATACGTTGGTGACAACAGTATACAATGATGGTACAGGGAAACTGGTATCACGTTGTGATAAGTCTAAGTGCTTGAACGTGCACGGCGACTAAGCTGGAAAGTAGGCTGTTATATATTTGTGTATCACAATTTTTTTACACACATAACCTCTAGCAGTGTGACCACCCAGCAAAAATATTTCGCACTAACCCAGCAGAAAAAAAATACTAGTTATGGGGAGGAAGTACTAAAATTTTACTGCTCCTATTTCACCCTATTTACGACATTTTACGATATTAATATCTTATTAGAAGATTCCTGGCAGCTCCCGCTCCTCTGTGGGTGGGGAGTGTTCTTCACATTTTTTGAAGAACCTTCAACTTTCAAAATTCGATACCTAGATTGGAACCTTCGACTTTTAAAACTTTTTTACAGTCGAAATTCGATACACACCATGCAAACCACTTACACCCTCCCAATTTTTACTTTACATCCCCAAACTAAAAAAATCTGGCGGAATTCCTGCTTAATCGTCGTATTAGAACTCACTGTAAAACCACTAAAGTAACACAAGTATGACAAATATAGAGGATGTCGAGAGAAAACAAGAAATATCATAAAATGGTCTTATTGAGAAAATCGAGTTTTAGTTCCTTAATACGTACTGTTTAAACGAATCACCAAATATGAAATATTGTTTATTGTGGTCATTTATTAGTTGAAGGAGGTGACCGGATGAATTTTCGTACATTGCTAAATTTTCATGAGATTCCTTTTTCTCTCCTAAATGTTTTTATGAGAAAATGAACAGGAGGAGAAAAATACTAGATTTGTTGGCGAACGTACTAGAACACTAAAATATTGTAAAAGGTACTAGATCTAGTACGAAAGTAGAAGCAGTGTTTTCACTGACCTCTAATTTATGTTTCTCACCAAAACGTTTGTTTCTTTCTTGAATACCCTCGTATAATTCATAATTAATTACTATACGAAATTCCTTCGCTGGCTAAACGGTTGGTGTTAGCGTCTTTGACGAGGAAGATTCGAATTGAATTCCTGGTGGAAACTCACGTGCTGTGAATCAAATGTTAAGCTCTAGGACCACGTTTCATACAGTCTTAAAATTGATACGGATCATTAAACCAAATACAAATACTACTACTATTTTCAGTACAACTGATATATATAAGTAAGAGGTGATTCCTCGCATCAAACTAAGCGAAAAAGTTCAAACGGATCTATTGCGAAAAGTGCATAGTTTCAGAGGGCAGTCCAAAATTGCGAAAAAGCTAAATTTCAACAGGCCCTATTTCGAATTTAAGAAAATGTGGATGGTGGTCCTTATCAGCTTAAAGGAAGTCACACATACACAATCCAAAAATGCATATTATATCAATTTCCAGTGGGTGTGCAGGGTATTCTGTACAGGGTATAATTCTCAAATATGCTCTCAATAGAGTTTTCAGATATCCTCTGATTTCAAGAAGGGTTCAAAGTAGGCAGGAGATAAGCCTTGACAAGACTCGACATCCAGTGCTTCGGAGGGAAGTCTGAAGTGTTAGGAACCGGCAACTCCATATTTTTTAGTGTTCGGAATAACATGTGATGCGATGTATTTCGTCACGGTATGTTTCACGTTTTCTTCACTTATACTGTAAGTGTGAAAGAAAACATCGCACCATGCATTTTCCCGAGTACGAGAGACCGTGCTGTTGACGATCCTTAACACTTCCGACATCGTGCCAAGGGATTTCGTGTTCACTGCTGTCAAGGTTTATCGTTTGCCTACTTTGGACAAATCATAAATTCAGAGCATATCTCAAAATTCAGAGCATATTGATGGCATGCCTGGGAATTTCGCCCGCGAGGGAATACTCTGCACACCCATTGAACATTAATGAAATATGTATTTTTGGATTGTGTTTTGCGTGACTTCCTTTATGTTGATAAGGACCTATTCCACGATTTCTCGAATTCGAAATAGGGCCTCTTGAAATTTGGCTTTTTCGCAATTTTGGACAGCCCTAGCTCTGAAACTATGCACTTTTCCCTATAGGTCCATAGGAATTTTATGACTTATTTTGATCTCAGGAATCACTTCTTCCAGTTTGTCAGTATAGTTCATTAACACCCTATATATGATATACGAGAAATTTAATAATAGTAGTAAGTAGTAATTATACGTGTGAATTTAAATGTAATAGAGAGCAAAACAACACCTGACTATTGCCCTTACAAATTGTGTAAAATCGCTTATCGTTTTGACCAAAGTGAAATGTGCGGGTGAGTTCATAATGTGAATAATATTCAGAAGCATACACAATGATTGTATTCTATGCACCATGGGGAGAACTCTGTAACCGCAGCTGTGATGACCAGTAATTTGGTTCCGGCTTTATTTGCCTCTCTTGTCCACCTGCAACTCCAATGAGTTAATGACAACATACATTGTCATCATTATGCAACTGAATGGTTCCATGCCACACACAAATGTGATGTCAAATGTGCTATATATATATATATATATATATATATATATATATATATATATATATATAGTTTGGTGTTGAGCTTATAGAGAATACGTACTGCGTCCTGGAAAGAAAGAACTGTCCTTTACATCATGTGGTTTCATATGCAAACAATATGAGTTGTAAATAACAGTCATACGCAAGTCACGTAACACGTGCTTTTAAATCAAGATTTTCAATAATGCTATATAATTAAACTTCCATACTATGCTATGGATAAGTATGGAAGGGGTCTTATAGAATGGCTAAGTCCGTTTGTCTGCCAAAAGGTGTCAGAGCAAGAACACTAAGAAATAACAAGAATAGTTTTTTTTAAATTTTCTTTTTGGAATGAATTCAGCATTCCAAGAATAAATTTCATCTCCTTTATTAGCCTTCTATTGAAACCGGAAATGGTAGAAATCAATCCATTTGCGGTTTCAATGGTGGCCCTAATCACTATAGAGCAGGGGCTCTTAACTTTTCCCATTGAGCACCAGCAAAGAATATTAATTATCAATGCCACCATAAGTTGTACTTGCCACCAACAACCACTCGTGTACCACGAGTGAAACGCGTACAACAGGTTGAAAAACCTGCCATGAAGCAAAAATGGTAATAGTTAGCCAAAAGTGTTTTTCCTTCAAACAGTTTAACGTCCCAAGAACTTCATCTCTCTAGTAAAACTGGAAGTGGTAAAATGATGAGATAAAGATGAACACGAACATGCTTTGTTGTTTATTATTAAAACAAGCTGCCTCATTCCATATCTATCTTCGCAAAATTTTGGGGATCGCAACGCAACGCAACGCAATGCAACGCAAACATTTGATAAGCAATTGTAACTGGTAGACATTTTTTGCAAACTGAAACCCAAATTTTGCATTGCATTGACGCAAACTAGTACGGAACAAGGCCCAAGGGCTGTATTAAATGGAAATAAAGTCGTCTACAGGTATTTATTCCGTGTGAAGCAAATTGTAATATATTAACTAAGTAACATGAACAGAGTATATACATTTCAGACCGTTGTTTCTGTTGATCTTTAGGACATTTCAATATTTAGCAAGCTTTACCGCCAAGCCACAGGGTCCATGCTACTAACAAGCCGTAACCATATTTGGATATGGGTATTAATATTCGTGTAACCGCAAATTAATTGCGAATAGTGAAAAAAAATCTTAAACAACTTCGATTTTTAAATAATCACGATTTTAACCTACAGAGTACAGCAAATCAAAAGCCTTGGTGAGATCGAAAAGCAATTAAGAAAGGTGAAAACATTGCTGAAATGAAAATGTGGGAGAAACAGAAGAGGATGTTGTCCATTACAAGATGCATGGCCTGGAATGGCACCAGCAATCCTTTGCGCCTCAACTGAGTGCTCTATCTACTCAGCTAAATGTTCAAAGTTGAAAAGTATTTGAATATTTCTTTATCCTTCATGAATTCTAATCCCAAACAATGTGGATGATTCTCAAGCCGAAGAGAAACACCGTTTTAATCCCACTTTTATTAGAATCACACAACACTAGTGGGCCTTGTACGAGTAAGGTTGTGATATTAATACATCCGAACGTCCGCTACTCTGCACAATAACTTTTGAAAGAAAGCGAAACTTTGAATTCTGTTTCTCGTAATAGATTACTAGCTCGATTATCTCCACCAAGTTAGTTAATATAGTCAATCCGTTAAAATCTTCATCCTTGTTATGGAAAGTATTTGAACCTCATTTCCCTTTAGGATACTCTTTACAATGAGTTTAATGCCGGTGACTCTAACGATGGGTATCGATATCCCATTTTCCGTTATTGAAACAAATATGTATAATTGTAGAATGCTAGAAGTTACATGTCAAACTGTTAGATGGCAGCAAACATCTTCCATACATCTACCCGGCGAAATTTAAACTTGCAGGCGTAATCCTTTCTACTGTTTTAGCAGAACTTATTTATCAAGATATTAAAGAAATAAGAGAATCACATTAAATGTTTTATTCATAATTTTATAGTAAATTCAATAATGTTCAGTAAGTTAGCAAATCTTTCTGAAGCAATCTTTATCGCTGTTGAGTTTGTCATTTAAGCACAGACATCAATATTGATTTGAGGACGTATTGTTTAGCAAGGAAATACATTTCAACAACAGAAAAGATTTTAAGATCTATTCCAGGCAACCTGATAGGAAACTCCCCTTCCTCCCACCACTCTCCAGTACGGAGGGGAAAAGCAAGTCGTTGACCTTCACAGAGAGGGAAGCTTTTCTAATAAACAGAATCGTGTATACACTAAATTCGTACGTCAATTCGCTCGCACCTGATGGTGAGAAAGCACTGCTGTTTTTACCTGTCAACTCCGAATAACAAACTATTACTGTTTTTAATTTTTGTCTTTAAGAAAAGTATTTTTTACTATTTATGTATTAAAGTTTTGGTTTTAGTCCTATTTATTAAATTGCATTTCTAGAAATAAGAACTAATTCGTTATAAAGTTAATTTCCATAATTGTTTCACTTAAGAATCGGGAGAAAAAGCAAACCAATCCTGTCGACATTCTGTCTTTATTTACAATTTCAAGGAAGGTAGTCTTCTGGCTGTCTGAGTATCGAGTGCGCAGACTATCGACCTGTGCAAATATTGTATGAATTTAGCGTGTGTGGTAACTATATTATATATAGTGTCGTGTGAAATTAGTGCATATTAAATTGTATTTTGTATCCATTATGCTTTGTATAGTTTATATTATCTGAAACAAATTTTAGTGCATATTAAATTGTAAATAATTGCGTATTTAGTGCTTTGTGAAGCGACAATTCATGATGCTTGCAGTAGTTCTGCGATAAAACATGAGCCCGGGACAGCGTTACGAAGTGGTGAGAAGCGTTGCATTTTTAATATCTTCCATGCTTTAAGAGAACAACACCCTAGTTTAACTGTTGAAGAATTTGCCGACATGACTGGGAAACAGACAAGTGTAGGAAAGGCAACTGTTTATAGAAGTAGGCGGGAGGCTAAATTTAATGAAAATAAATTAAGAAGTCTCAAAAATACGCGTACAAGTATTTCCCCTCTCGGAAAACTATGACGACTTCACGAAATCGGCAATTCGATCAAAGGTACATGAGGTCTTTTCCCGTAATGAATTGCCAACGTTAAATAAAATTCTGATAGCTATAAATACCGATGATGAACTGCCCTGCTTGTCTCACTCAACTCTCGATAGACTGTTGAAAATAATGAAATTCAAGTATGTATAGCACCCATTAATTGCATTGACCTGCAGACAAGAGTTCTGTGAGAACTAAAAACTTTTGTTGGGGCCGTGGTGGCTCCGTGGTAGAGTCAATTTCCTCTATTATAAATTGGCTAAACTCAAGGCCAACGAAAGGGCCGGGTGAGGATTGCAACCGCACAAGGCGCCAAATTTTAGGGGATTTTAGGGGTGTCAAATTCACTATGATGGTTAAGCTCCAATATTATAATTTTGCTTGAAACGGCAGACTCAGACATGGGCCTGTTCAAATTACATAGCATCTGTAGTTACTACTTCGTGTCAGGCTTCAATCAATCTGGGATTGTTTTTCTAAGTCCACCATAACAAATTTTCCCCCTTAATAAACTCAGAAGACTTCAATGTTGATGAATCTTGTATGTATGATGCTTTATCGTACATTTATCGCCGCGTATTAATAAACAACAAACAAAATAAGATACTTTGCCACCATCACATCAGGTGTATGTACGAAGAGAAAAACGTAGGGAAATGATTTCATTGAAAAATAATCAATAGAAACCAGGGCATTTGCCTGAGTTGAGGCGCAAGGGGCGAGACGCATTTATTCACTATTATCTGTTTGTATACATATGGTTATTTTCCTTCTGGTTCTTTTTAATGTAAGAACACATGTATATAAGAGAGGAAACAAGAAGTGTATTATTATTATTATTATTATTATTTCAGGTTCTATTATTATCTTCACGCACTGATAATTTACCCATACATATTGCACTTGGTTTCCGATTTTATATTATGAAATTAATGTATCAAAGCAGTAAATACCAATTCAATTACCAACCCTGACATCCCTTGCCATTCCAACATTATGTCATAACCCCGACTGCCAAAAAAGAAGGAAAATAAACAATACAATTGTTCAATAAAATTTCCATTAAAATGACACATGTGCTACTTACTCACTAATGCAGGTAAATGTAATTAAGTGTTTTAAAATACGCAGTGTTATTATGAAAGTTGTAATTTATTATTTAGGCCTAGACATATTTAGATACACTCTATACCTCCGTGTGCGGGGGCTGATGGTGGAAGACGGAACATCAACATTCACCTGTATTTGAGCGTGGTGGGGGAAAAAACTTCTTCTTTTTCCTATCCTTTTATGTGAAACAGAGAATAGTAAGTGATATTTTCTAAATATTAACAAGTAGCTGAAACATTCTTTCTTCGCCCAGGGGTGGAAAGTATTTGAACCTCATTTCCCTTTAGGATACGCACTTCAAGGAGTATAATGACAAAAATCTATATCACCTCTTCCCACTCCCAGCTCTCACCCATTTTCACCTCCATGGCGATGGGGGCTGAAGTTGAATGCCATTACTTATCTCGAGCGACTTCGAATATGGATTGGACAATCGATCACTTCTCGATTATTTTTACATATCACCTCCTGGTCACCCTTCCATGCCCATAATTATCAACGTAATATCATAAAATCCTTTAGAGGCTTAAGGTTGATAATCATACCAAGAATTATTGTATTTGGTTCACTAGTTATTACGTGGTGAGGTAACGCACAAACTCACATTCACTTTTGTTGTACATAGAGACTACACACAGAAATCTTAGCGTTATGTTATTATTTTAAATTTCCAAACTCAACTAAGCATACTTCTTAGTTTTGGAAGTCTTATCGAAGAGCTGCTCTGTCTGCTTATTGACAGGTATGAGAACAAAATGGTAAGGTATAGCGTGAAACGGTTTTCTGACATAGATTCAACATCCCAAGAATAGGTTCTGTCCCCCTGCGTAATCTTTGTAAAAATTAAATGAAAAGTTTTACGTCCCACGGTTATGCCGACTAGGTTAAAGGAGACGGTGATTATGACAAATGAAGGAAATGATGGAATGAAGAAAGTGGGAGGAAACGAGAGAGCCCCGAGAAAAATCTACGCACATGGTGTTTGTCCACCAGAAAGTTCACTTGGCATGCGCCGGGATTGAACGCAGGAGCCCAAGCACCAGAGGTGAACGCTCTACCACTAAGCCACCGCGGCCCCCGTAATCCAATAGGCAGTGGAATAGGAAAGCTATCATTTTCTATTTCAATGTCAATCCCTAAAGAGCAGAAACAGTAAAAGATTTTGAGTTTGTTTAACATGGACTCAGTATTTCAAGAATAGGCCATACTAAAACCAGAAATAGTTAGAATCCACTGCAACTTCTGTTTCCGATATTAAACTTCATATAGCAAAAGCAGCAATACACAACGAGAAAGGTTTCTTTGATATGAATTTCGTGTTCTACGAATAATTTTAATCATATCCTTAGTTCCTTTATTGAAACCGGAAGTTGTAGAAATCTGACGATTCCGGTTTTATTATTGGATTTTCATATAGATCAAAAGCGGTAGAAATAGCGAGAAATTGTTTTTGTTTTATGTGAATTCGGCATCCTAAGATAGGGCCATATTCCTGTTTATCCATTTTTTGAAACCGGAACTGATGAATCTAACAGTTCTGGATAGAACATTGGATCCATATAGTTCGGAAGTCTACTGTAGCTTTACATTGTAGAACGAAACTCATTTGTTTTGATTTCTACATCTTGGAAAGTATGAATAATTACAAAGCCTTTTTAAAGCAATCTTAACCGATTTTACTCACGTAACCCACTTTTTAAATATGATGCAGTGTTCAGAAACTTTGCAGTACAACCCCTGCTCTATTATGCAACTATAACCACGCTAAAGAATGCACAGTTGCCTATAAGCAAGTTACTTTGTTGTAATTAACTTAGAGTCGGTTGAGATGTTTTACAGTCTTGCTCTAAAAATTAACATCAGATCCTAAAGACATTTATACCGAACCATCCAGAAGGTATACTCTTTGTTACAAATAAAAAAGTATAATCAAAATATCGGTGCACCACTGTCGAAGGTATACGTGAACATACCAAGAATATACAGGGTGTTTCAAAACAACACCGACAACGTTTGGGAGGTGATTTCTGACACAAAGATAAGACAAAAGAAGTATAGACCAACCTGGGTGCACAAATGCTTCCTTTCAGAGTTATAGGCTGCCGAGAACATGAAAAAAAAAAGAAAGAAATTTAAAGGTTTATAGCTCCAAAACTATGGGACCTACCGTAGTCGTGTCAAGACTACATTTAGGAACTAATATGTGCTCTATCCAAAAATTCATGTTTCGGAATTCTAACGTACTTACGCAACAATTTTTATAGAGGTAGTTGGTGAGTACTTCAGGTTACATGCTCGAAGCCAAACTCCCTATAATTGTATAAGGCACATATTAGTTCCTAAGTGAAGTCTTGACCCGACTACGGTAGGTTCTACAGGTTTGGAGCTACAGACCTTTAAAATTCATTTTTTTCATGTTTTTGGCAGCCTATAACTCTGAAACATAGCATTTATGCACTCAGATTGGTCTATACTTTTGTCTTATCTTTGTGTCAGGAATCATCTTCCAAACTTGTGGATGTTGTTTTGAAACACCCTGATCAGCTCATTGCATTTTATATCATTTCTTAATGTTATCCATCAGATAGACTTGTTTTTTCTATCTGTTCTTAATGTGTTTTTACTTACATCTTAAGCTCGGAAGAGCCGAAGATAATAAACCCATAAACCAAAATGTTACACTTGATCAATGCAGGGGTGTATACCTACTTTTAGGCCACCCTGTATATATGTATAGCCTATACTTTGAATTGAATTGAGAACCTCCCACTTTTTTTTTAAGTCAGTCAAAAACTGCGGCGTTACTGATGAAGATAATCGCAGTATTAATAGACAAGCCCCATACTTCCTCACGTACAAAATGCATGTCATGTTGAATGTAGAAGCCCACTTGAATATATATACGTATATTTAATGTAGTTCGAATATTCCGTATCAGAACCTGCATATCTCGGGACGCTGAATCCATAAATATGCACATACATGCAAATTGTAGTAGTATATTAATTCATTTAGTATTAGAAATACAGTTAATTTATCTGATGATAAAGCATTTCCCGATGCTGTAGTTGTATTAACAACGACAGTTACTACGAATACATAACTGCTTTAAGCTGCTTGCGAATTTCCAAATGTTACTCTTTAGAAACAGTCTCCGATTTGACTTAATGTTTAGCCTCTTGCTGGCTTGAACAAGCTAAACTTCTTCGGAGAAGTTTAGTAGCCTCTAGACGTTGTGTTACTCAACAACTGACAGCGTTAAGTAGCCACTCCTGAATCCTTATGCGTATTCATGAGATGCCGAGAGTCTATAATAGTTGGCGGCTTCGTGTTCTCGCGCCATTAAATTGTGGTACATGAATTCTCTCAGCAACTTCAATTAGCCCAATTTTCTCGCAACTTGTTTTGGCTGCCTTATGGTGACAACAGGAAGACAGTTTGTCTAGTTCATAACGTACAAAAGAAAGATTTCTACGACAGATTATTTGCTTGGGAAAGTGAAAGTGAAGCACGAGAACAGAACAGAGTTTTTAAGATAATTAAGAGTAATGGTTTGTACTAGTGGTAAGATTCATCCAAGAAGCAATGGAGGAAAAGGATAATTCAAGTCTAGCAGTAATATATTTAATTCATAATCAACAAATTGCGGTTCGGTGCCAGCTTTTTATCTCAAATTATGGATATCTTTAGTGCATTTTATTAATTATTTTATTTTATTAAAATAAATGTACTTTAGCTTTGTAATTATAACAAGTATGAAGCAACATTAATTCAAATGTTTGAAGGGGAGCACGGTAGCTCGGTGGTAGAGCGCTAACCTCTGGTGCGTACGGTTCCTGATTCGATCCCTGGCCAAGTAAGTCTGTGGTGGACAACATCGTGTCCATGGGTTTTCTCAGGGTGCTTCCGTTTCCTTTCACACTATCATTTTACCAGTGTTTCCATCATCATTCACTTGCTTTAATCATAGTCTCCCTTAATCTGAAGGTAGAGTCGGATTTAGGCATGGGTACAATGGGCCCGGGACCAGGGCGACAAATTTTGAGGGGCGGATTTTTTTTTTAAAATGAGAAAAACGATAAAACTGTTGAAAATATATATATTTTACGAACGACTCAGTAAACTGAACGAAAGCCATTTTTTAAATGGCCATGACTACGATAATACTGTAGCAGATTAGTCATAGCAAATATTGTCATAAATTAGTTGGTCATTATGATGGTTTGATCAGTTGTCGGTAGATCTGCAGAAAAGGGTGGTACTACGCAGCTAGGAACGGCCTATTGGTGGTTAGGAGCGGCAATTTCGCTAGGCCCATGGGCGGAAAACAGAAATCCGGCCTTGCCTAAAGGGCATAATCGTTGGACGTTAAATTGAAAGATTTCATTTCATTTAATCATACAAATGTTTTAAGACAAAGAAAAGTGTTCCGTTACTTCGAATAAGCTAAAACATGATGTAATAGTTTAAATTATGCATAGTTGATTGATTGGAGACAATGTTCCTTCTCGGCACTGACAGGACAGGGATTCCATAACATTAATAGTCTCCAATATATGCACACTAGGGTAATATACAACGGAGGTATCTAACTATGTAATGAAATAGTAGTTGATAAACTATTCTTTTTTTTTTTTTTAAAAAAAAAGAAAAACATTGTTCTTCTTAGAACTACCATGTTTCCTCGAAATAAAACGGAACCAGAAAATAAGCCGTAGCATATCTTCTTTCCAGATTGCTCCTAATATAAGGCCCATGTTTACTAGCAGATAGACACAGCACACATGGAACAATTATTGAATTTTGGTGTCTGCGATGTCCCCTGAAAATAAATCCAATCCATGTTTGGCCGATAACATTAATATAAGACCTGGTCTTATTTTTAAGGGGAACAGGTATTTTGTTAAAGGGAACAATTTCCCATTGCAGCAACTTTTAAATTTGTTCTTGGTAATTTTGGTTTGTTGATTGGTTGAAATTTACCGTCCCTTTTCAGCATCGAGGCTATATGAGACGTGAAACTATAGTTTAACGAAGAATCCCAAGCACCCTAGTTTGAATTTCAAAGCTCTTCAACCGGGAATCGAGCCAGGTCCCGTGCAGCAAAGGTCATCAAGTTAGCAACTAGATACGAAAGACTTATTTTTGCTGAGATTTGAAGATTAAGCTTTCGAGAAATTTTTAATAACTAAACAAGTTTCAACAAGGCTATAATTCTCTTTAAAATACCTAAATTAACATTGTAGTGGTGATAAGGATTTCAAATAACTATTGGGGCCGCGGTGGCTCAGTGGTAGAGCGTTCACCTCTGGTGCTTGGGGTCCCGGGTTCGATCCCAGCCCCCGCCAAGTGAACTTTGTGGTGGACAAACACCGTGTGCGTGGGTTTTCTCGGGGTTCTCCCGTTTCCTCCCACTTTCTTCACTCCACCATTTCATTCATTACTCATTATCACCGTCTCCTTTAGCCTAACCGGCATAACCGTGGGACGTAAAACTCAAAGATTTCATTTCATTTTTTCAAATAACTATTTTTCTGTGATGTAACTCTTTCTATTTCCCACACGGAAATTGTATAGACCTTACTGAAATGTGGATACTATTACACCACTTTTCGTGAACTTCCTCGTGGGTATATGGGTAGTTCGGGCGAGTTTATTTCGATTCCCAGTGGGAGCTTATGTAATTCGGATTTCATGTATCATATCCAAAGCAATCAACAACTTTTCTTACTTCATTTCGTTAAAAAAAAAGAAGTATACGAAAATGATCTACCTAGTGCAGAACATACCGGATATTGACCAAATTTGCTGAAATGCATCTTGATTTGTTTAGTATACGTGCAAATGTTTTTCTTGTGCTGCATTTAGTTCCGGTATTATTAGTAATTAAACTTGAGGTTTGAACTTACTAGGGATGATTCCATACCGGGACCAAGTACCTGGATAAAACCTATATATTGACTGAAAGCTCTTGCCATGAGAAGTACGAAACCGTTTTTAAATCACGGGCAAACCCGCAACCTGACTATATAAGTGGCCAGTTTGTTGGTGTTTCTGATCATATGTGTGGCATATTCGACATAATTAAAAATGAATGTTACTATGCATCACGCGTAAGCGCTTTAGCCCATCATGTTCCTTTTAGGCTCATTGTTAGAACGTGGTTCGGACAAGGGTTTGATAAAATCACTTTGCATCCAAACTTACCCATTTGGTCAGTGTTGCCAACGAATTGTAAATACAATGTGGCAGATGATTTCTCTAGCACTGCATGTATATCCATGTAACGTGGCATAAACACCATTCGTCACTACAGAAAATATATTGTGGACGTATTCCTCTCTCAAGGACTCCAGTTTGTCAGTGTTGGCAGCCAATTATAAAAATGAGGTGTAAAAAAGGTTCGTACTTTGAGGCGTTATATACATCAAGCTTGGCAGAAACATTACACGACACCATATCAAAAAGACGTTGAGTGTGACCATCTAGTAACCATTCTAGGTTGTCAGTGTTGCCAACCAAGTGTAAATATCACAGTGTTGCAAATGGCGTGCTTGCAATTCAAGGTGAGACTTGCACGTTAACGAAGGTAACACAAGCAACATTGAACAATGGAAAACCTAGTAGAGCTACAGTCTAATTATGTCCGCCAATGCTGTAGACTTTATACAGAAGTCTTGAATATTCGCATTCGTTGGCAATACTGCTAAACTGGGGTGCTTAGAACATGAGAACACTCACACAATGTTTTCCATTGTCCAATGCCGCTTATGTCACACTTGCTGTAGATTCGTTCAATGGCGCGCACGCCATTTGCAACATCGTGATGTTTACACTTGGTTCGCAACACTGAAAACCTAGAATGGTTGCTAGATGGTCACACTCAACATCTTTCTGCTATAGTGTCGTGGATGTTTCTGCCAAGCTTGGTGTACAAACGTCTCATAATACGAACCTGTTTTACACCTTCTCATTTTTTGGTTGGCAACACTGACAAACTTGAGTCTTGAGAGAGGAACACATTCACAGTATATTTTCTCTAGTTACGAATGACGTTTATGCTACATTACATGGATATACATCCAGTGCTAGAGAAATCATCTGCCACATTGTATTTACAATTCGTTGGTAAGTTTGGGTGCAAAGTGATTTTATCAAACCTTTGCCCGAGCCACGTTCTAACAATAGGCCTAAAAGGAACATGATGGGCTAAAGCGCTTACGCGTGATGCATAGTAACATTCATTTTTAATTATGTCGAATATGCCACACATATGATCAGAAACACCAACAAACTGGCCTCTTATAGGGTCAGGTTGCAGGTTTGCCCGTGATTTAAAAACGGTTTCGTACTTCTCAAGGCAAGAACATTCAGACGATATATAGGTTTTATCCAGGTACTTGGTCCCGGTATGGAATCATCCCTAGTTAGACAAATTTAAAAAAAAAGATAGTATTTTAGAACATGGAACAAACCTGAAATGAAACTTTTTTAGTTTAACGTCCCACAGCTATGCCCTTTAAGCTAATGTAAACGGATGATTAATGAAAGTGAATGATGTGCTCCCTCACCGCAAATCGAGCTTAAGGTCATTTGCAAAAAAAGGCGCAAGCTCTAGACCAGCCGAGAAGACTATGAAACAAATCCGTGAAATGTTAACTTCAAGTTCCATTCAGCAAATGCAATGTCTACTTACAATCAATGGTGCCGATTTCTGTATAACTTATGGAAAGGAACACGCAGATTTGTCACATATCATCTAAAAAGACATCAATGAGTTTTCTTTCGCCTATTCCATGACTAGAGCCCATGCTTAAATTAGGATCTAATGGTCTACTCACTACACTTTACACGATGGCTAGACGTGTTGTGGCCATTCGGCTTATTTGATGGACCGGTTCCGAATAATGCACTCGGCCCTTGATTCCTCATGTGGACGATTGCTCTCGTGAACTAAGTGCACCATCAAGGTGTGTCCCTCATCCTTGGTTCGCAATTGCGATGTAATTCTTATTCTTTAAGGGAGCTAGATACGCTCACTGTGCGGCCAGACCGAAGTCCTGAATGCCTACCAGTTGCCTACTGTGGAGGCTGCCTTGCGATCGTGCCAAGACCTCCCATGTTGTGCAGGCACGGTACCCAAGCGTTGTAAGGCAAACTCAACTTCCGCCTATGCTCACCGTTACCCGGATTCCTACGATCTTGTTTCTAAGAAATTGTAAATCTGACCAATGAAGTAGAATTCCACTAACTCGCCTTTCGATATCTCAACACTCCGTATAATTCGATGGTCGTTTATTTAATCACTAAATGATTTGTTTTGATCAACCAGAACACTATTTTTAAAATAATGTGGTGGACTATTAATACCAGTTAAGTTGTAATAGTTTCTAACACCGCCTATACAGTGCAAACAATATAGGTGCATTTTAATTATTTTATTATAGTAATTACAGTATTATACAGACAATTATCAATTTAATGGATAAATCTGAAAAAAGTGCTATTCACCAGATTAATATGGTGCTGAATCACCTTTCGCCCTTGGAACAGCCCTGATGAAATTGAGTCATAAAGGTCGTGTACATTAGCAAGTGGAATATTAGCCCAGTCTGTGTGCAGTGCATCACTCAGTTCGTGAGAGAGGATGGAGGCGGAAATCTGAGCCAGATTCGTGTCCAAAACGAACCTCAGATAACCAATTATGTACATATCTGTTTGGAGATTCGGCAAGCCAGGGTAGGTATTCGATTTCATGTGAATGAAGGCAATACCATCCTGGAGTATAGAGTCATTCTCGGAAACACTTTGACTATAGAATCCATGTGGTCCCCTAAAATGGCGACATAATCACGGAAAGTGTCGTAACCAGTCAGGACCCACAACATCACAGGGCCACCACCATGTTTGACGACTGGGCGAAGAAACATGTTAATCATACATTACTTTGGGTGTCCACTACACATAAACACAACCCGTGGTTTCGAATAAGGTGAACGATTATTCTTCCAACCATATCGACACATTTCCAGTTATCAGAACTTCTGATTCAGAAGTTTATATTGCACATTCGCGGCACGATTCGGGTCGTGCTCAATCGTTATGGTCTCTTACAAATAGATTCGCTCGTGTAACCTGACCCCATATGCCCATGTCATGTAACTCGCCTCGGAATGATCGTCGATACAGGCAGTGGGATGGGCTGTTTCAATTCCTCTGTCACTTGCAGCACAATCTCACGACGGTTCTAAGTGACAATCTGCCTTAATGATAAGCGGGTCCTGCCACTGAGAGTTTTCTTCTGACCATTGTTCTTTGCCGATGTGGTTTTGCCATGAATTTTGTAGCATGCCATCACCTTGGACATTGTAGCTCGCAAACACCAAACACACTTGCACTTTAATTAGTCATGCTCGAATGACATAGTCAAGCACCAACAATTTTCACTTTTTAGAAATCAAACAGGTTGCCCATTCTACACTCCCAACATCTGCTCAGCTCAATCCACACTGCATTTTACTTCGTCTCACGTAGTACACAAATAGCCCGTTGCTACGGTCGATACCTGACCGTTGCCAACTCAGTCACCTGATGTAAATATCTGTATACGCTTATGAATGTCCACATGTTTTTCTTTTCGTTCAAAGATTTGTTATTGATTTAATTTCAGTTCACTTTTCTTTGCGACACAAGTATTTGGAACTGTCTAACGAACTTGACTTTCTTTTCGTTGAAGGTCCAATCTAATTCTCTCTCTTTCTCTGTCTTTTAGTGACAAAGTAGTTCTCCGTCGTCTAGCCGATGAAACTGCACGGACATGAAATAAGTGTGAGAGAGTCTAGAATCATGAGATTTTTTTCCACAAAAAACTAGTCATTTCTTCATTTTTGTATGTAAGATGGTTTATGTTTAGGGTTGCCATATGTCCAAGTCCATACGGACTGTTTGTATTTTTGGGTCCGTATGCGTGTTCGTATCGTACAAAGCATGAAATAGGAAAATATCCGTATTTGACAGTTTTTGGAACTGCCCGATAAGTTCTGAGTCGGGAATCACAAAAATCTCGGGCGAAAAGAATTGTGTCTTTATCATGTAACTCATATTTAGTTACTAGTAATAAAGTATTTTATGTTTTTAAAAAGTGTCTCATTTTTCCATTCAAGGGTTCTTTTAGTTATATTCAATATAGGTGAATTAATTGCATGATTTATTACATTTGTGTTATTAAAAAATATAAAACATGTCAGTTTCCAATAGTGTTTTAAGTATTATAGTAAACAATTTTTGTGATAACCTAAAAAGGTGATTTTTAGGTAAGAAATTTCAAAATATTTATTCTGTGTTTAGGCACCGTATCTTTGATGGGTCGTCATTTTAAGGCTTGTCCGTATTTTGGGTCAAAAAATTAAGACAACAATATTTATGTTGTACTATTCTGTATGCTGTATTTTGTTACATCAATCTCCAAATTTATGGAGCAAATTTAGTGAGTCCGTGGCATTAGCACCCACTACCACTATACAAATACCAAAATTTAAAGAGGTGGGATTCGTACAATGCCTTAAAAGTAAAAAGGGGGTCCGCAACTCTGATTTCATTTACAATAATATTTCGTATATTAATAGTTTCGTTATAATAATATATGGTTAATGTTTAGATGAAGAAGGCTAAACCTTATCTAACCTAAACAAATCTATCCTAATATCGACAGAAATTAGCGAAATTTTTTTCGATCAAAAAATAAATAAAGCTGGCCCTCGCCAACTAAACATTGATCTATTATATAGTAAAATATTATGAATTATGATTAATCGAACTTTTATTCCATAAAACTCGACATTTTCGGTAACTGTTACCTATGTAATTCATATTAGATCGAGTTTACGGAGTTTACTGTATTACCAATTGACGGGAACTTTCTAGGAAAATTTAGCTTAATTTACAGAAAAGTAGAAAAGAGGAAACGGATTTTTAAAGATCCAATAGAACAGGAAATAAAATAAGAATATACAGCAAATGAGGCACGCACTTACAGTGGGAGTCCACCAGGTCCGCGCCCCCCCCCCCAAAAAAGAAAACTTCCTAACCTAACATACATTTGTACATCTTCTCAATAAAATTATACTTGTTTAACAGGGAAATGATTGATGTAGCATGAAAATTTTATCTTACACCTCATCCGTACTCTTTCTCTTATAAAAACAAATTAGTTCTATTACTTTTTCTGAAAATTATTATTGCTTTTTCTGAAATGTGTGGAAGTATTTTACAATTACTTATCGTCTTTTTTGAGTGCAGAATAAAAGTCGTTCAATACTGCATAGACGTAGTGGCGTATAGCATTTGATCCAATCCCTCAAAAGCTTCGAACCCTCCAAACAAAAATTTATCGGTGTGCGGCTGCAGTAAATTTATTTCAATGTTATTTACTCACAGATTAAAGTGTATTATCGATCTTTTGAATTCCTTGTAATAATATGTATAAATATCAATATATACAGTATTGTATTCAATTTGCATTGTTGAAATGCTTATTCTTATCTGTATGCACGAAAGCCAATTTGGTCTCAGTAATAACGTCTCATATTATCCAACAAAATCACATTGTAATAATTTAAATTATGTATTATTAGAAGATGTAATAGTTGTCAAGTGCAAACACATTAAAATCGGGATGGAATGTCTACTGTACATAGGCATGCAATACAGACTTACAAGTAATTCTTTAGAGGTAGAAAATGTGTATTTCTCTGTAAGCACGACATTATGGGCCTTATGCAGAGTCGTTTTGAAACGTGATTAGTCCCATACTAAAGAGTTCGACTAACATATATTTCCAGCAGTAGTCAAGCGTTTAGTATGATGCTAATCGTACGTCAAAACGACTTTGCATAAGGCGGTATCATCAACTGAAATATTCTGTTAAAGATTTTTAGGTTTTTTAAAAATATCTTTCTTGCCTTGTTTCCCAAATTTTAATAGTACCTTGTAGTTTTAGTACAAACATACTAGAGATCTTTAATTTTTTATTAATTCATTCCGAAGATTAGAAAGATACGTCTTTGAAAAATCAGTCGTTTTCCTTTAAAAAAAAAAAAAAAAAAAGGTTCCCATAAACTGAATGATAATTTATAGAAATAGTATATACTGTAGTTGTCAATTTTCTTTCATGAAAGGAAAGTTAAGACAAAAAGGAGAAATCATACACTTTCAAAAGGGAAACTATGTTCAAACGTTTGGCAAAACTTTAGGAACAGCAAACTACAAAGAAGGAACACACATTGTGGCACTGATTACGCTGATGAACCACTCCTTATATTCCTAATGGAAATTCAAATCGCTCCCATAATGCAACAAAAGTGACTCGGCGACACTACCGGCTAAAGTTGTAACTAACTGTATCGTATGCTACTGGCAGTAGCTAAGTGTATCATTGGCTAATTTTATCAGACTCACATGCTCTGAATGATTTGATTCGTTCTTGCTTTTAGTAGTTCGTAGTACCCAACTTCCTTGAGTGGCGGCAACACAGTCCTCACAGCAGTGTTGCTACACTTGGTACAATTGTACCAAATTCAGCCCTTTTTGTCATTAATGGGCCCGTTGGTACCACGCTGGCATTTTCAGCCCCTTTTGTAAAAAAGTTGGTACAATTCTACCCAATTGAGCACCATTTAACAAAGACATGTTACTTTTTCGAAAGTGTCAGTAAGACTTTTCCTACATGTTATGTTACTTACACTGTGTGTTGGAATCTTAAAAAATGCTGTTGAACATTAATTCTGTGACGTTGCACCCAGGGCCGGCCTTAAACCGATTTCTCCCAATCGGGCCCCGCGCCTAAGGGGGCCCCACGCGAGTGCCGTCTACTCTGCTGTCCAGTTTAATCTATTTTCCAGTGCCGTTTTAACAGCATATTAGGTTCCAGAGCAAACAAGTTTGTTGTGGTCTCTGACTAAATTTTGCTCCTAATACATGTAATTAATACATGCCATTCTGCTCGCAGGGCACCCGGCCAAGTGGCTATGGTACCGTTAAGATGGCTCTGCTACTCTCGGTTGTCAAGTACACACAACAGCATAATACAATACAAGTACCTTCATAGACTCCACAAGAGAGTGTATGGCCTCTCCCTAACAAGGAAATGAATAGTTTGTATTAAGTTTCCAGGCATAAGCAAAAATTTTCGTAATTTATGTCTGCAGTAGTTTATTTTATTTTACAACTTCTGGTGTAAAAATAGATATTACGTCCAGGGAGTATTGTGCAAACCCACAACACCCCCTAAATTTCCTTACATACACCCCTGGGCGTATAAATATTGTTTTCTTTGGGTTTGTGTAAAAATGTATATCATTATACTGGGTACACACTTTTTTTTTATTTTGAACAGCCTACTAAGTTAAAGTTCCTGGCGTTCTTACTGATTATGTAATGTGATACTACCGCGAATACCGAGATGGTATCAAATAAATCAGCCTCAGTGCAACTTCTTTTCATATCCTTTCTCACATTTCAGTGGCGCAAATCTGTCTTCAACATTGAGGGAAACGGGTAAGGCCGTTTCGCTCTTATTTATTTATTTATTTATTTTTAGCGATGTTCAAAATATTTATGAAGTTGAAAAACAATGCTGTGGGGGATCAAGGAAGCAGAGTTGCCTTGAACATTGGGAGGTGGACGCAGGCTTATTCTGGGGGGACATCAATTTCATCTTACTTTCCTTTATGGCAGTCGGACACAAATTATCATATTTCTCTCCAAAAAACACATTTCAAATCGGATTGTTGGGGGGACAGTCCCACAAGTTCCAAGATTGGTAGGACATGTCCTCCTCATCCCCCGGGATTTGCGCCAGTGCTTATTATAGCTATATTAAAAATACAATACCAGAGGACAAACTTTGCCCTCTCCTGAGAAAAGTCCGTCAGGAAAACCGAATGTATACTATATATATATATATGTATATTTTAGTAGTGCATCATGAATAGGTGGCTGCTTATGAAGGTTTGTCTTCTAACTCGAATAATCCAATCGAAAATATGTCATCCATCTTCCATCAGTTCCTTAAGGTTTGGGATCGTCTCATCACCATTTCATTTTGTCTGCAGTCGATAACGATTCCAAGTTGATTACACCTTTCATAAGTAGCTACCTACGATATTCTCACTAGCGTGCATTTGATTTTCCTGACTTAAATTCTTTTCAAAAAGATCTTGAAAGATTTGATACATTATGTGACTTTCTTCCTACTTAAAAAAATCGAGAGAGATACAAGATGACAGACTTCAAGATGGCGGCCAAAATAAACATACCTTCAAATAAATGTCTGCTTCCTCCCGGTGTCGGTTAACGTGTTTTTGTTTGTCATCCCTTTATCCGTTTTACAAATAAAATGAAATTTTCAAATTTTCAAACGTCTTCTGTCAAGAACAAAATCGCACTCGGTATCTAATATCCGTGGAAAATTTGAAAATGTTAAAACGTGATGTGGACGATTTTTCTGTCGATTCATCACTATGGACCAGTGTTGGGTACACCATTACCGCCAGAAACAAAACAACAATCCAAACAATGGAAGCACTCCTCCTCCCGAACCCCGATGGCCTCTGTTTTTTTGGATTCCCAAGGCGTAATATTCATTGATTACCTGCAAAGGGGTCATACCATCAAAGAACAATACTATAGTGACCTTTCGAAAAAAGTTCGAGTCCAAATTCAAGAAAAAGGGCCACAAATGATCTCCAGAGGCGTTCTCTACCATCATGACAATGCTCCCGGACACACATCAGCAGCTGCCATGGCTACTATTCATGAATGCGACTTTGAACTCGTTCCTCATCCACCCTATTCTCCAGATATGGTCCCTCAGACCCACTTGTTCCCTAATCTAAAAAAAAAAAACTCTAGCAGGACGAGGTTTTGCAAGCGATAAACGTCATGACAGCCGTGGAGGCGTTTCTGTGGTCACAACCTAAGGAACTTTTTTTTTTCTAATGGGATAAGAGCACTGCAGCACGGTTGGAGCAAATGTGTTGCTGTCCAAGGGGATTATGTTGAAAAATAAAGGTATTACCAAATCTGTACTTCTTGTAGTTTCTTGAAGGCTCAAAACTTTTAGTCACTCCTCGTATATATATAGTTGTAAACGTGAGGTTCCGCAAAATGTTTTCAATCGGACCCCGCATTACCTAAGGCCAACCCTGGTTGCACCGCATAACGCTACGAACTTTGTGTAGAAAATTCGTAATTCAAACTGTACCGGGAAACAAATGACGCTAGATGGGGATGGGCGCATCCCCGCAGCGCATGAAGTAGACGAGAAAAAAAAAAAAAAAAAAACAGTGTAGAAAATTTTAGCTTGAAATCTTAAAGAGAGAAGAACATTCTTTCATATATGGCCATAACACCGTTTTGGTTTATCGGTCACTTTGAAATGGAGGCGCTTTGGATTTCTTACAATACATACTGAAGATGATAACTGTTTTCTCTTTTAATTTGCGGCCTCTGTTATATTTTCTACGTACGAGAAAAGTTTCATCTACTTCCACGGTTGTTCGAGGTTCTCCTTTTTGTATTTTTTTTTAAAGGAACACTTTCTTGATTTGGACTCTTGCAAGAGGAGGCGGGGAGTGTTCTAGAACTTTACCTCTTAGTTTCGTGTTATAGAACTACGCATTACACTTGTATAAAATATTGGATTGAGCCTTTTTTCTTTCAATTTGGTACTATTTTTCAGCCCACTCCAGAGCTAGGACTGTGGCAACACTGCCCCACAGTTTCAGCGGGAAGAGCAGCTGAAATTTATGCATTGTGGGATGTGTAAACAAACAGATTCACTCGTGCTGGTAGGAGTAAAGAGTAAGTAGTGTGCATAATAAACCAAATCTGTGGTATTTTTAATTAGATAAGGAGATAGTTTGTTATCCTATTTTATGAGTTATAAATTTGTAAAATCTACTGAGAAATATGTTACTTGATTTCACAATAGGATTGTATAACTAATCAAAACATCCGAAATTACCTCTTACATGTATAATAAGGTAGAAATGCGAAATACCAAGTATGCTCGTTACAACATAGTACAACGTAAGGAATGGGCATTATTGCTGTGTCGCCGGACAACTTTCAAAATCGAAAAAAAGTACCAAAATGTACTGCGTTCGGTTATATTTGGTTGAATTACATTAAGTTACGTTAGATTACGTTACATTAGGCATGCTGTTTTACTATATATCCATAGTATAAGTAATAGTAGTAGTAGGAGCAGTAATTGTAGGAACGAGTTAGAAGCACCGCAGGGGTTGGCTGAGTTCTGTTCTCGACATGAAATTGAAGGCTTGCCCAAATTTCTCTGTACATTTTACAATCTATGTCAGAGCCTTGACATACACGAGCCATTTCGACACTGCCTTTCGCACCACTGTATCACACAGAACAAGTGACCGACCTCTGGGCGAAATATTACATACTCCTTACATAAAAAAAACCAACAAATAAATCATTTTCTTAACTTTTATTATTCCCCTTACCTGACTTTCACTGATTTTTCCTCACAAACAAATAAATTCTCCAATTGACCTGGTAAATTTCCTAAAATTGGTCCGGCGATACAGCAGTTACCCTAAGAAATGTACGATGAAGTGAAGTGTTATGTAAAGACAGTGTTAAAAGTGATCATAAAAATGTCGCAAAGCTATGCCATACGCAAGACATGTGTTTTCATGTTATATGAAGTGCTTTTCCACTTTCCTTGTTTATGCGTATACCTATCCTCGCTACGTAGCTCCGCATTGCAGGGCAGTTCTCCCTGCTGCACTCCTGCCCTGGCTCAATTAGACAGTATTCGTGCTTTTTAGTGGCCACCTAGCACTAGTTCATTGGTGTCTTAATATTGGTTTGTTTTATAATCTACTCACCTCGTAAAGACAATTTGCAGCCAGTAATGTTACTCCTCCTTTAAGAAAAACTTTCTAAGGCAGTAAGAGTACATTTCATGCTAAGAGAAGGTAAAATTTCATAAATATAAGTGTGCCCTCCTAAAATAGGATAGTACCGAAAATAGTTAAAAAAAAACAACAACAACATAGGGATGTAATGTGGCTTATACGGAAGTATACACTGCATACACACATAATATTTTTATAGACAAGCTGTAGTCACCTTAAATGTACGAAGGGACGAGCTTATGCGGGAATTCTGTATTTTTTCGGGAAACTGGATCTGGAACAGTTCCATACAGAACTGTATCCATGACAGTTGAAAGTTCATGTGAGGTTCTAAATTTTAGCTACTGCACAATAAGTAATACTGATGAAATTTTACAATACCCGCTCCGGTTGGTATCCTTACGCAGACACGAGAAATTAATTTTAACAAGAGGGTTCAAACTTCCCTAACCCTTAGCTAATCCGACCCTAATTGATTAAATTTTACAACACCCGCACCGGTTGGTATCCTTACTCAGACACAAGAAATTAATTTTAACAAGAGGGTTCAAACTTCCCTAACCCTTACCTAATCCGATCCTACTTATCCCTACCGTACCCTACCCTACTCTACCGTACTCTTATCCATTATCCCTCTTTAGGACATAGTCTTATACTTGTTGATGTGCGGCTGGATTGTGCATTGTACCGTAAAATTTAATAAGTATTACTTATTGTGCAGTAGATAAAGTTTAGTACCTCACATGAACTTTCAACTGTCATGGATACAGTTCTGTATGGAACTGTTCCAGATCCGGTTCCCCGAAAAAAAAAATTAGGTTCCTCGGTAATTTCTGTTACAGCTGTTCAATTTTGTTGCAATTTGTTGTAAATTTTCTTTAAAAATTCCCAATCATTCATCCTACATGAAGCTGAAATTATTAAAGAATAACATAATGGTATTACCTCCCACGACCTTTTTTAGAGTTTCACGATAACTAAATCGGTTTTGGTACAACATTATGCTAATTTCTTTGACTTTTCTTCGAAATCGCCTGTGCTTGGGACTAAAATCAGTAAAGAATGAATGATGATTTTAGTTCCCTAATGTAGTATAGATTACTATCCCGCTTCTACTAAAAAATATGATCCACGTTTATCTTTCGTGAAAACATTAGAGTTTTATGGAATATGGCACATATATTTTGAGGCTTCACAATCATTGTAACTACTTAGATTTAAAATCAATCGAGAACCAGAGAGCAAACTTCTCGCCAGCCCTCCCAGATTATAAAAATATGTTCTATATTTTCGTAAATATTATTCGAGTTTAATACAATATTATGTATGTGTTTATTGAGATTTTTTTTTTTTTACATAATCCTCATTCTTGTAGTTAATCAGTCAAATATCAAGACTAACTTAACTTTGAAAATTTAAATAAAAATTATATGATACCTTCATAAAATATACAATTTTGTCGAACATGTCGTTTTTTTGTTGAGAATTTCCAGTCGTCTTAACTGCTTGCAGCTAGAATGGGCCAATAATAAGGGAGTGCGTTCTTTCCAATTTTATATGATTCATTTTCCTAAATATTTATTAATCTTACTCAAATGTTTATAGTACATTATGTGTTTTGTCGGAAATTAAAGACTTACTCGTAAAGTCTAGGGTTAAAATTAGTGGAGAGAGGATTTCTAGGTTCAAGAATGCATATCATTAGTAAAGTAGAGCGTTGTTTTCTGGTACAAAGGGGGACCCTACTTCAATTTCTCTTTTTTTTGGCGGCCATTCTCTTTTTTCCTGCATTCTCATTCCACAAATTCTTTAAATCACTCACTTCCATTAACCAACCTTTTCCTTTAGCCTAAAGGGTGTAACCATGGGACGTTAAGTTTAAAAAATGAATTTAATTTCATGTGACTTCACACTAAATCCATTTGAATCTAGAACTTTCTCATGGTTATACGTTTAGCATACGCGCTTTCGATTCGGGAATCCAAGGTTCAATATACAACTCGAGGTCATGTGGCTCGGATCCCACTATAAACTTTAGGCCCACTTCTTATATGCCCACAATACTTAAAAGGGACTCCTCTTCCATATGACACTTATTAATGTGCTAGAAATTAACATTCCTCAGCCAATATTTACCATTCCGACTTTTAAAAAAAGTTAATACTTTTTTTTAAACACTTCAGTTAATAATTGAGTTTTATAGATTCTATTCATTCTTTTTTTTTTTTTTTTTTTTTTTTTTTTTTTTTTTTTTTGCAGACCAGATATATTTTGAAGCGATAGATACCATTGAAGCAGCTTCAGCAGTTTTCACTACCTTCTAGGAGTGCAAGAATCATTGACACAATGGATCCTTGCGTGAAAGCTATTTGTGTTTGGATGTATGTGCAATTGTTCGTGATTTTTGTTACTCTTAAGCTAGAAAGAAGAGTGAACTGGAAGTGGGAACTAGTGTTTTGCCCAGTTTGGATTCTGGAGGGTAAGATATTTCTCTCCCTTTTGGGTGACTTATGTCCAATGCTTCTTGTTCTGTGTGGTAGACAAAATATTGTTGTTTTGTCATTAGTTAATAGATTTTTATACGGTACTATGTATCTTATGCAGCTGACTGCCTTGATATCTATCTCGTTATATCTGGAATTGGAGAGATGGGAAATACCGTTATATTATTTACTTATTCCACTCTGGATCGCCCTTGCTTATTTCATAATTGCAGTTTTTAACGAAATGGTGACATCGGGTGATTCTGATTACGTCGAAACAGAGGAAAATGCAACCTAATATTATAAGTTTGGGCAAGGTCTTTTGACATGAAACAAGAACTCACCATATTTTAGTGTATAGTAATACTCTCTGTACTGTAGCTGGCAGTGACGTGCTGTAGATTATGATTTGATCTCTATGTAAACTGTACGTTCTTATGATAAAGAAAGTTAAATAAGTACTCAATAAAAAAAGATGATTACAGGAATATAATTTATGCTTATACCTGACCTGAAACTAAAGTAGTAAGGTGGAAAAACCTAACCATAAGTAAGGTTAATTACTATGTAATCCATCACAATATAAAAACTGCATATATTACAAACTACAATATTGTATAAGTTTACAAATCTAATATATAAAATTGAAAGTGGCTATGTTTGTGATTTCATAACTGTTGAACCGATCTCGATAAAACTTTCAATATAAATAAGGTTTGGGACTGGAAAGGTTTTCTTAATTTCTTTTCGACGCTAGAACTTGGGGGACGGGGGGAGGGGGAGATATATAAAAATAAATAAAACTTTATGTCTTGAACCACCCTATGTTAACATAGACGAGGTACGGGCCTGGGATGGTTTATATCATTTCACTTTTACGATGCAACGTACGGGAAGAGGAGAGGATATTTAAAAATGATAGAAAATGACTGATAATAGTGTCGAATCCATAGTTTTCGGGGTCGCTGAGATGAACAGTGACCCTTCCGATGCTGTTTAAATCTTTATCATTTCACTTTGACGGTCAACTTAGAGGAGGAAGAGGGGAAGATATCTAAAAATGATCGAAAATGACCGATTTTAGTTTCGAATCCATAGTTTTCGGGTTGGCTGAGATGAACGGTCCTGTTTAAATCCAAGGGAAGAAGGAGATATACAAAAAATGATAGAAAATGATCGACATTATTGTCAATTACGTAGTTTTCAGCGTCGCTGAGAGAAACAGTGACACTGTCGATGCCATTTAAATCCAAATTCAGTCCCCTTTAGTATTTTATGTACAAAATGAAACGTATTCTCGGTGTGCGAAGAACGGGTATTTTGCTAGTCAGTCTTTTATAAGTGATAGTTGCGAATCTAACTCTTTGTTTGACACTATTTCTGCGGTCATCAAAGTTGGGGTTTGAAAAATTCGGAAATCGAAAAAAAGTATATACCTAAATTAAACAAGTTATCACTAATAGAAATACATAATTCTACACAGAAACTTCTTACCCTGTGTTAAGGAAATCATTTTTTTTTTTTACATAGCATTGAAAGATGCCTTCAACGCTAAAACTAAACTCCCAGAGGC
This sequence comes from Thermobia domestica, assembly GCF_964235325.1. Classification (NCBI taxonomy): domain Eukaryota; kingdom Metazoa; phylum Arthropoda; class Insecta; order Zygentoma; family Lepismatidae; genus Thermobia; species Thermobia domestica. The sequence goes on from NC_137458.1 coordinate 61,105,680, forward strand.
GAGCCTTCAGATCTTCCCAAGAATGCGTGCAATCCCTAGTGATAATAGCTTTGCTCCTGAGCAGCATAGCCCGTAAGCTTGTCTAGCGAGCTGGTGAGACTCAGACGGAAGGGTCTCCAAGTGTATCCAACCTTGTACTTTTTTATACCGAAATAAACGAAATGTTGAAGTATTGACTGTATTCCATAAGAAATCAAAGATAAAGAAAATATACCGTAGAAAACAGGGTAGGCCCGGCCTCAGAGCAACATAGTACGCTTCACTACTGCGTGAGACCACGTTGGTCTCACATGAAATATTTCCTTACAGCCACCTGGTGCCAGGTTGGTCTCACACAACCTCTTGTTAGCGTATGGACTATGGTGACTCACTGATCTAACTTTTTACATTAAAACCTATTGTAGTGTATAATAGTCGGTATGGTAGTACGAGAAACAGCCTTGGCCTTTGGAATTCTGAGTCCAATGTTGTCTCACATGGATCTAGCCAAAGTGGAAAAAATAGATCGTATTTTCCACAGGTCTAATGTATTATTCAAGTCAATCAAAACTGAGGCGAGACAACCACTAGCGCAAATCCCGGAGGTATGAGGGGGACATGTCCCCTCCAATCTTGGAACTGGGTGGGGGACTGTCCGAACCAATAATCCGATTTGAAATTTTTTTTTTAGGGGGGAGAAATGTGATGATTTGTGTCCGATTGCCACAAAAGAAAGTGAGATGAAATTGATGTCTCCCCCAGAATAAGCCTCAAATCTGCCCGCCTCCCAATGTTGAAGACAACTCTGCTCTCCTCATCCTCCACAGTATTGTTTTTCAAGTTCATAAATATTTTAAACACCACTACAAAAGATATGAACGGTCTTAGCCGTCTCCCCAATGTGGAAGACAGATTTACGCCGCTGGAGACAACAATCAGCTGGAGTAAAAGTATAACAATGCATGCAGAAGTTTTCGCTATACTAAACTCGTCCAGGGAAAATCCGGACAGAATCGGTTAAACTTTGCGTGGTGACATGCCTATTTCACGCAGGCACTAAGCCCAATCCGGGCGTCGGTCTATCTAGGACCGCGTGAGACTCACGTATCATTACAAGAAAATATCAATATTACATAGTATCTAAAACGATTATATTACTGCTTAGAATGACACATATAAACTAGAAATGAAGAAAATGTATTTTGGCCATAGGTGATGTTTTTGTTGCAATATAGGTGGCACATAACCTATTAAATTCAATTACTGACCTGTGATGACAGATCAATTTTTCATCAGTAGTGACAATTAAATGGATGAAACGTAAGTTATTCGGTACACTAAGAGAACTGTACTTCTTCAGATGGCAATCCTTGTTAGAGTCTTTTTATTTCAACTGTGCCCTTACTGGCGCTGCAATTGATGTATGTTTTCCCATGTCTCCCTCGAAAGAGAAGGGATAAGTTGCTTTGACCTAGTTTGGATGTAGACAGGGTTGTCAGATTGACGGGCTTTCCGGTGCACTATCTTGTTAGCCATTGTAAGCAGTCTACGATTTTCATTCGCCAATGACCAAAAGACTGAATGACAAATCGGCAACACGGCCCAGGTCATTCACTTCTTTCCCCAAAGCAAACGGAAAGTTTCTTCCGTAAGAGGGCGGTGGGGGTGGGGCCGAAGTATGCTTCACATATTTTCCGAGGGCACACTTAAAATAGAATGGCTCTAAACAGTGTCACATTGTGAAGCATCGATGAGTCTAGCTTTTTCATCTTACGGATTGCACGAAGTTGCCGAAGAACACTGTGTATATGGTCTATTTATAGCTCGTCTGAAATTGCGGGAACATTTTCCCGAGAATCTGGTGTTTTCTGAGGAGCTCATTATAATATAATGTTCGTTGACCTCATGTTTCATTTTTCAATGATGTCAACGACACGAAATTCACATAGGTGCGTTCTTTCACCATTTCTGACCTAAATACACTATTTTGATAGTTTTATCGGTTAAATGTGCAGAATGTCCCAGTTTGAACTCGTAAAAGAAAATCATTCGCGATGGTATGTTCATGGTGTCTTTCCACATACGACCTTATTCAACAACACGTAATTCAAAATTTGTAATACATTTTCGGCAGTTATAGTGTTGATTCTATTTTCAGAAAAAGTCAATCGAATAACGAGAAGATACAAAGGTATGTAAAAACTAACACTTGGTAAACGAAGTAAGCTAAACTTTCGGATAAATTGTTTTATTTATTTACAACCATTAATAAAGCAATATACAGAAAATTATTATTCAAAAGTTGGACGCATTAATCTGAAGTAGTTTGGAAAAGAGGTTTGAGAAGAGAAGTAGTTTTTTCTTCTTAAAAGTAGATTTTGAGTTTTTTATGCATGTAAAATTTTGAAGTGTTCAGTAAGGCAACACTTGATATAATCTCAAAATACTGAAAAACATCGTATTGTTGGTTTGAAGTGTCGAAAATACTACAAAATACTCACCCTATATTGAAGTTTTCGGTAAAGCAGTACATCAATTTATGAAGTCGTGCATTGATATCTTATTTATTTTTTGGCGCGGGAGACCCGGGTTTGATTCCCGGCGGGAGCTCATGTGGTTCGGATTCCACGTTAATCAGTAGGTCCACGTCGCATATAGCCTCGCTGCTGAACGGGACGATAAACTCAAAATCAACTCAACTCTTATTTATTTTAATTGCACTGATACATTTTAACTTAATGTGTATATTTTAATTAGTTGTGTGTACTTGCTGTTTTTCATAAGTTAAACAAAATAATTCAAACCGTTCTTTTGTGTTCTATAAGTTAAATACTGAGCATAAAAGGAGATGTGAAATGGAATAACTAACAATTTATTTTGTCTACCATTTTATGTCACAGACAGATAATTAGAAGTTAGGTGACATTTTCACTTTTCTGGTTTAAAGTAAAATATTTCTAACATTATTCGGTTGGAGAGCACTCTTAGCCTCAAACAATGTCACTCATTTGTATCTTTTTTTTAGTTTTATTACAGTTTGCTTAAAAGCGGAATGGACTCAAAATTTAATGGCCGCTTACTGTGGAAGCAACAGGCATATTCAAAGCCTGACAGGAATAACAGGATAATTTACGATCTAGCCATTGTCCAGCAGAGCTTTTATGAAGTTGCTGCGGATGCAAATAGTTGTTGATACAAAGTTTAACTTCTCTGGATTTTTTTTATTTCTTATTTCGTCATTTGCTTTGTAGTACACAAGATACATACAATATATTTCTGTTTACAAAAAAAAAAAAAAAAAAAAAAAAAAAAAAAAAATCCCATACCATGTAGTTACAATCTGAATTCATTACTGTAAACAAGCGTTTCATGTTACATACATTCAATTTTTTTTAAACACCACCTATTTTTTTTTTAATGAAGTCAATACTGACTTGATAAGTTTAATACGTTACGAAATATTAATTCATAACTACTCATATTTTTTTTTTAAATAAAAGAATCAACACTCGAGTGTTTGACTGTGCTTATTATTGAGGGAGAAACATGTGTGTAATATTAGTGGAGTATACGTACAAATCAAGAGTAGAAGTTCCTGACAGTGTTCCCAAATGTCTTGGATTTTAAGGGACAGTCCCTTATTTTATGAATTTGTCCTGGGGAGTTTCGATACGGGACGGCAAAAGTCCCGTATTTTGCCCAAATGACAAATTTACCTCAGACAACGACTTTAACCCATATATGCCCAGAACTATTTTTTGTTCGCGATTTAACCCATATATGCCCAGAACTATTTTTTGTTCGCGATTTTGTTCATATTCTGAGTGAATATTTCAAATATGGCGTACATAAAAGAAATATGCTTTATTTTTTCAAAAACATTTATTTTCCCGGATTTTCGGATACAGTGGGCATACAGTTTGTTACTAATTTAGTTGTACACAGTTTCAAGTTTTAGAACATTTATCAGCAAAGAATACGATAAAATCCTCTATGTAATGATAAAGTGCTGTATACAGGTTGTCTCAAAAGTCCCCTGACATACGGTAGCTCTGTTATTATCAAAGTTACAACAAAATGTAAGAGGGGAAACCGTCTCCAAATATGATGTTTTAATATAAAATGAAGTAAATTTTAAAATCGGAAGATCCGTTAGGGCTGTGCACTCTTTATGCGCCCAAAGTTAAATGAAAATGCGACGTTGCCATTTACGTGAACCCTTAACATAAGTCAAAGAATCTACTGTCTTTTACGCTAACGTGTCAATGGCCAGCTTCCATTTCAATGATGCCCTCATTCACCATACTCTTACAAAATGTATCCACCTCTCGGTAAATGGCAACGTTGCATTTTCATTCAACATTGTGCACATAAAGAGTACAGCCAAACGGCTCGATCGATTTTTTTAAAAAAAATATTCACCTTAGATTGAAAACATCACATTTGGAAACGGTTTTCCCTCTTACATCTTGTACCTCTGATAATAACAGACTTACCCTTTGTCAGGGACTTTTGAGACACCCTGTATATAAATATATTGCATAAAAAATAATTGTTCGTCAAGTTTTGGTTAGTTTTTTTAACATAACCATGTACAAAACGGAGCGAAGCATTTGTCGTGGAGCGTTACACCACATTGTCTACACCTTTAGTTGTTTTAGTACTGCAAATACCATAACGATGCCTCCGTTGCTTCAAAATAATAATTTGTTCTGCAGCGTGACGACGTGCTACTGGCGATATATGATTTCCCGGATTTTTTGGTGTAATTGGTCCAAGTGCACTTGGAGCAGTTCCATACTTTTGCAGTAGAGCCTGCACTACGTCTCTTCGAAATACTAAACTTTCACTGGTTGGGCCTTTTGTTCTTGCCAAAAGCTAAGAATTATTCATCACAACATCGAACATCCAAAACTCAATGGGTATGTGCCACTTTTTGCCTCTGATATCAATACGGTAAGCATCTATATTCTGCCCTATTCTATCCACCGTGCCCATATTTTTTCTGTACATTTTGATGAAATTTGGCTGGGAAATGTTTACTTTTCTCTTCTCTGAAGAGGAAGAACGTTCAGCACTTTGCAGGGAAAGGGCATTTTCTAACGCAATATTCTTTTACGGTTCATGTTTCACAGAAACCTCTTTTTGAAAGTTCCACTAATAACATTGATGACGTAAAGATATTGTCAAAAAAATAAGGAGAAACAAAGGTCCGTATACATGGCTTGAATATTTTCAACCAATCCAAGAACTACAGATTCACCTAAATTATGCGTAGTTCGTTCAGCGACGCTTCTTCCTTGATACAAATCAAACTGCAGGGAATAAACTAATCTACTACAAGCTGCGCACGCTTTGAATGCAAAACGAATAGTCTTGCCTCGTATAAATTGCTTGCAACCATGGCGATATAATTATTTCTGTGTAAAAACATGTATTCTTTTATTGTTAAATGATGTAAAAATCGTCTCTGTACAAACAATTAACTTAAATACAATATAACGACCCGCCTGCCCACTGGGTCGTTAACAACCCACCTGAAATTGTATGTACTGTATATTATAAAATTGAAAGTGACTATGTTTGTGACTTAATCTCTTGAACCGCTCGACGGATGTCAATTAAATTTTCAAAGTAGATGCGGTTCTGGCCTGGGAGTGTTTTTAGCAGTTTACTTTGACGGTACAACTTAGAGGAGGGGAAGAATGGGGACATAGAAAAAAATAAATAAATCTTAATAACTCTTGAACTACTCGACCGATCTTGATCAAATTTTCAATGTAGATGAGGTTCGTGACTGGGATGACTTTTATAATTTCATTTTGATGGAACAACGTAGGGAAGGGGGTGGAGGGGGAGATATACAAAAATCAATAAATATAAAAATAAAAGTGAATTTGTGGATTAATTACTTTTGAACCACCCGATCGATCTCAATCAAATTTTCAACGTTGAAGTTCAAACCTGGGAAGTTTTCTATCATTTCATTTTGACAGTAGATCTTGTGAGAGGAGATGAGAGGAGGGGAAATATATGAAAATGAATAAAACTTAATAACTCTTGAACCACCGACCGATCTTCATCAAACTTTCAACATAGATAAAGTTTCGGTCTGGGATGTTTTCTTCATTTCATTTTTACGGTGCAACCTACAGGAGGGGGAGAGGGAGATATATGTAAAAAGAATAAAAATAAAAGATCGCCTTTGTGACTTCATCACGCTTTAACCACAGGATCGATCTTAATCAAATTTTTAATATGGATGAAGTTCGGACCTGGGCTGGTTTTTATCATATCATTTTGACGGTAAACCTTAGGTAAGAGGAAAGAGAGGGGACAGATATATAAAAACAAATAAAACTTAATAACTCCTGAACCACCAAATCGATCTCGATCAAATTTTCAATATAGATGACGTTCGGGCTTATAATAATTTAAATCATTGAACTTTGACGGTGCAACGTAGGGGAGGGGGAGGCTGAGTTATATGTAAAAAATAAAAGTGAAAGTGATTTTTGATGCCATTTAAATCCAAATTCAGCCCCGCAAAAATTGTGGGAGGGGATCTCTCTCTCTCTCTCTCTCTCTCTCTCTCTCTATATATATATATATATATATATATATATATATATATAATGACCAATATCAAGGAGCGCGTTAGTAATACTAAAACGTGACTAACGAAACATATTACTATTTTTTCTTAATTTAACCCAGCAAAGCGGGTAATTGATTCTAGTAGCTTCTAAAATCCATATTACCCAAAGCTATACAGTTCATAACATAATTATAGTGTTATCTTGTCTTTCTAATAACGCTATGCAAAGTTCGGAAAAGAAAGTGCATAAGGTGTATAATATCTTTTGTGGAGGAAGGTGGGTGAGTAGAACTAGCTATTACAGGTTCCAGGAGAAAAATAATTAATTAACTAGATGTAGTGTCTCATGCAAATAACTATGTATATACAAAGGCAAGTAAAAAAAGGCATTAGAAAATGGAAGTCAAGCATAAAAAGAACAATCGTTCTTAACCATATTAAACTACCTCGAATCGAAAAAGCGGGTCGTTAACCCCTCCCTCCCTTAGGCATATATGGGTTAAAGCCCACAATTTTTAATGAGTCGTCATGAGTGTGGGTAGTAAATGGCATATGCTATTTCAGAAAAGCTCTGAGTTGCCAAATTTATTTAAGGTCGTCTCCTTTTTCCTAAGTATCCCACTGTCAAATTCATTTGTGAAAAGCTTTCTCACATATAAATCTGAAATGGATTGACACAAGAAATAGGGGTTCTGCTCAATTGATGAAAGTTGAGTTTTTGGACAGCCTAAAGAAAAATTCAACCTTGAAAAAGATTATAAGTGCAGTTAGGTCAAGCGTGAAGTACGATTTTTTGAAGAAAGTTTAAGTAACCTAAATCCAATGTTCTAAAAGTAAGATTTACGTAATTGTTCTTATAATAATTTTGTATTAGTTCATCAGTGTAAAATGATTACTCTTTTTATTTGATGCCTGGCTCACTTTTTCTCATGTTTATCAAAACTCTTCCCGTAATACGTACTTATTGAAACTCGTCAACCAGTCCCTTATTTTGACTATTTTTATTTGGCAACCTTGATTTCTGAATAAAAAAAGGAATCCTACAAGACGGGAATAGCAAAACAGCGTAAATGTGGCATCATTTTCTGTAACTATTATTGCACATTCTGTAACTATTATTCCAGACACGAGTCCTCTCACATTGTTTTTAGATACCGGTTAGCCTAATACAACCTACCTAATGAAGAGGGTTATTTACCCTTCACCAAGAGGCTTTCTACCTCGATAACATAATTACAAAGGGAAAAAAGCAAAAATGAATCTAACATCATGAAAATAGCATCTCTTCAAGTTTAAATGCATAATAGGACATGCAAGCAAAACTGCAGATTTTTAAATTCTAATATTTCTTGTACACGTTCACGAAGCTTTGTAGCCGCTGTAAACAATGTAGTTTGCAGCGTAGAAGTGCTGCCAACTCATTAAATAAAAATGTTTATATATTATCTTTGAGTAACAAATAAAGAAACAAACTAGCGAGGGAAACAAGGAGGTCAAAAACTATATTGCAAGCTTTGATAGCAGGACCAGGAGCTATTTTCGTTCTTCTAAACTAGTTTTTGTACTAGTAGGCCTATATAAACGTAGACACGCACCAGCAGGAAGAAGGCAAGAACCATCCTGCCATTGTAAGTTACATCTAATCGTGACTGGTCATAGTCTTCTCCCTACAGAAAGAGTTAACGCTAGTGGCCCAAAAGCTACAGTTTGTCACAACTTAACTTTATAATAACTATAAGGTGTCCCGAAGTTTGGAATAGTAGAACTTTTGAACCTGAAGTGATACACGAATAATCGTTATACCAAAATGAAGCCTTGTTCATTCATATGTTTTCAAACTAGGAGGCAATGATTGAAGTACACTAGGAACTACATAGTGTTGCCAGATGTAACCGAAGGTGTAAATCAATTAAAAAAAAAACATGTAAATTGACTCATAACTCATACGTATGGATGTTCTGTCGTTAATTTTCTAGTTTAGTTGGAGTAGCTTGGAAACTATGAAGCAGAAAAAATAATTTTTCATTTCCACCGATAACTAATCGGATGAGTCCTCTGTAAGGGGAACTAGGGAAATCATAGTTTTCATAAATTAATACTCTGAATTGGCAATTTTGCTGATGTTTCAGTGCATCAAAAGGTATGCTAAGGATCTGTCTACATTATGCAATTCTTGAAAAACAATGAAAAACAAACTTTGAAATTACCATGATAAAACGTTTACTTACATGCACCCGGCATCACTGCTACTATCAAAAATGAGTTACCAGCTCTACAGCGGAAGCTGGGAATGTCCCCTGAAAAACGTATGTTTTGGGGATGTCCGGATACTTTTGATCACATAGTGTATATTGAACGTCCGTTCGAGGTATGGTATCCGTGCTCATTGAAGAGATTTTCAGCAGGAGGATGGCTATTGTCGGAGCCCGTCTAGCGGTCAGGCGCTGTTCCACCACGTCTCCATGTCGAGGAATGGTACGCCATGTACTTCACGATGGGTTGCCCTGGTGATATGCAATCGTCTTGGTGGAAGATGAGGTCGGAGGATAGGATTGACCATATCACAAACATGTGACACACTATTTAATCTTTGAGAATTATGGCAAAGAAATAGCTTATTTCCCCCATACAAGAATGGCAGTTGCGGATTTAGCATGGTGACTGCGAACACACAGCGGATTTTCCCGCTAGAATTCTCGAATTTTCCCCAACAATGTTCTACTACTTCACTTGGTCGCAAGAAACCCTACAACAAACACTGCCGGAGTAAAGTAGAACTTCTCTAAATAAATACAGTGCATTCTTCCATTTGAATAATATATATGTTTCATGTTACCTGTGCATTCATCGATACAGGAATATGAGCGCTAGATTTCGTTTTAAAAATGCATCTTTGCTCAGTATCTAGTAGTAACTTGGTCTTTATTTTTTATTTTTAGTTAAATATTCTCTCTTGTATATGAAACGTGGACCTTCAGTTTCATACCATATTGGGCCCTATCGGGAATCAAACCTGGGCGTCCTTGCTAATCATATAGTCACAAGCGAGCTCTGGAATATTCTTGCGTTTATATCTGTCTAGGTTCTTTAGAAACTTGTAAACAATTAAAAAAAGAGGTAAACTATTTTGAGATTCCTACATTCGGGTTCAGAATTTTAGCCAAAAAAATAATCTAGTTCAGAACTCATTTAATAACCAGGGATAATCGAAATCAGGAAATGACTGTGGTACGTACGGCAGTGCAATACTCGTATAAATTAACGACTGCAATCGTGAAAATTATACGACAAAAGTAGAATTGAAAAACTTTTTACTGTTTTCTTCTTATGATCTTACCAAAACGGCGAACGGAGATAAAGAATAATGGAAAGAAACAAATAGGAAGAAAGAAATGAAGAAAGGATAATCTTGAAAATTTTTATACTTCCCGGTGTAACACTTCCGAAAGACTTTGCTATTGCCAGAAGCACGCGGAAGAAATAGAGATGCTGGCTGAAGTTTTCCAGAGCTTTCGGGTTATTTTCCCACAGAATAATGCAATCGGGATCTCTCTCTCTCTCTCTTTCTCTCTCTCGCAGCACACACATTTCCACAGACAAAATTATTCACGACCTCACATCTAAGTTGCCTTCGTTAAGACCGCCCCTCTTCGTCCCTCATTTCCCTGTGACCAAGCTTTCTGTGACCCTGGAATTCATTTGGAGGCTGCCGGAACGATAGAGAACTGATGAGAAGTGGAGATCAAATAAAAGCTATAAGAGAAAATGCACTTTACCAGCGTTGCCAATTTTAAGACTATATTTACACTTTAAAAATTAATACGGGAACCATTGTTGAGATACGTGTACCAACTTGATTATAAGATATCAATAAGCGTTATATCGGACGACAAGGTTACATAAAAATATAGTCCGTTAACTAAGGCATGTTTTCGTCTTCGTCGGAACTTCAAATGACCTATAACATTTGGTACAGACCTAAGTCCGAATCACCTATTTCACTAAATTTGTTATCAACAATGAATGCGTATTTAATCACAGAACTTGGTCATAATCGGGAAAGTTTATAAGAAATGGGTGAAAATTGAAAGATAGATCGGAAGCAGATAAGAGTTCGTGAAGTTAAAAAGAAACCTGCAATCTAGATAGCAAGAAAAAAAAAAGATTACAGAAAATATAAAATGTAAAAAATAAGATGAAATGTGGGAAAATAATCCATATGTATAAAGTAAAGGGGGAAGAAAAGCTGTACATGTAAAGAGTATGGACCAATCCACCGCAATCCATGTGTCTTCGTGCATTAAGAAAGGACATGCAAGTAAGCATCTCAATGTGAATGAAAAGAGAAATGAGTGAATAGTTCATGTTCGAATACGGGGTCTCTGCGTTTTAAGTGTTACATCATTGTACGAATCTGTAAGAGTCAAGGTGGGTGTAATGCAACTTACAAGAAATAAATTGTAAGTTTGCATTTGTATTCGTTACTTATATATGGAATGATGCACCTTACCTTCTGTCAGTGACTGCTACCTCTAGTCTGTAAATACAAATATGACACTTTCTGCTTTAGAAAGCTCTTATTGCATTAAAAAATCCGTATCCCACTACGTCCTTTACATAGTTTCTACCATTTACTGTACATATTAGCAATTGGTTACCACATTCCATTGCTACAACTATTCTTATTAGAGATGCGAGGGCTCGGAAAAAAACCCGGCTGTTTGAAAAAAAAAACTCGTTTTTTTCTGCTTCGCTTTTTTGCTTGGGAAATTTTGGGCTTTTTTCAAAATTCTGCTTTAAATTGATAAAGTAGACTTTGTTTCGCTTCTCTATAACACAAAAGCTCATTTAATTAGTGGTTGATGCCGATAATAATATAAAACCTCGAAATTAAAACCATGAATTTCGAAAAGATATTTCAAACAATTTAAATTTTTAACATATTTTTAACATATGAATTCCAAAGGATTAACCAATGTATATAATAAGAAATTTTTAACCTCTTATCTACACAAGTAAGCAGGGTTGGCAAGAACCGTGGTTGTTTTTGAAAAGGCCAAAAACCCTTTTTGGGGGGAGGGGTTAAACCAGTTTTTTTTTTTTGTTTAAACCGGATTTTTGGGTTTAAGTATTTTGCTGTATGTATTTATATTACATATTGACAGAAAGAAGTTTGTTTCGCCTTGGTGTTATTATGCAACAACAGGGTTATGCTGGAAGGGGTCATAATTTCTTATGCTATAACCACGTGGTAGCAAACGGAGCAAGACAGGTGGTTAGGCTGCCGAAAGAACATTATGAACAAAGGAAGTACTCGAATTTTTTTGTTTTACTCGTTTTAGTGATTGGGGCAAAGCTTCTATTTATTAGACTTAGGCGTTTGTTTATCCGGATACTCTTTCGACATACCAAAATCTTTCTTCATCAAATTTGATACCGTGATTTGAGAGAGCACGATCAGTTTTGTAGGGGGGCCACATGTCCCCGACTGGACATACCGTTGAGGAATAATCAACGAAAAACGGGATAGCCATAGAATTAACATTGGAAAAGCATTTGGAAAAGCTTCGAATTCTCATTGTAAACAACGGAAAATAGAATTTTCAGCATTAGAAATAGGAATAAGCCCTTTTTCCGTTTTGTTGTGCGAACACAGTTTTTCAAAGCCATTATGCTTTGTATTGATATGCCAAATTCAATTATTTGAATGTCGTGTTAATTCACGAAAACAATTGATGCATTAAACAAAGGTCGATCTTTACGCTCCAAATTTGCAATTAATGCTTACCTAGTATTTTTAGTGTTTGAATATTCACATTATTATGGATGAAAATTCAAAATGAATTTATTTTATTATTGCACTTGTAAAAATAAAACCAATTATTGTCTATAACTTATACTAAAAAATAATAAATATGTATTAATTGAAATCTTTCTTTACGGCAGATTCAAAATCAAAATTCATTAAAATAAAGGCATGCATTATATAATTATACTATTTTTATTTTCTATTGTGTTAAAATTTTGGATGTCCTCGTGAGGGAAGACAAACGCCTTTGGCCTAGGGCGGCGAAACAATAAATCCGGTACTGGTTGGTGTATGTTTGATGTTTTTGAGTTGTACATTAAGAAAATTGTAGAAATTTATTCCGGGAGATACATTAAAGAGCTCTATATCTGAAATTAAAATTTAAGTAAATACTCCCATCATTAACATCATAAGGAAAACGGGTGCTTGCTTGCTTTAACGATTTGAAATGAAAAAAAGAAAAAAGAAATGCAAAATAACCGTTTGACATACTAAAAAGAAACAGTTGAGACTTGATACCGTAGTAGTTTATTACTAGAATGCAAAACGACTTTTATCGATTTTCCATTAACTGTTGGTAATGAGCCAAAGAATTATGTTGGAAAGGCATTAGAAAATGAAAACGAGGAGAGAGAGGGAGGAGAAATCTTGATTTCAAATGCGTGACGACATCTGCCTAAGATGCTTGTCATACGAAACGTTTTCCAAGAAGTGTTTTTTCTTTTTCTTTCTTTTCTTTTCTTTTCTTTCTTTTTTTTTGAAACCCAGAAATCAGTTATAATACTGACGGCTTGTTCAGTGTTTTGCTTAAGCTCAGTTTAAACTAATGGTAATAAGTGGCAGCACTGTCCTTCCAGTTTTTTCAGGCACTATTTATAACAAATTGAATCAAAGGATGGTGACGGTCTGGGTACTTACTAAATATAATTGTTCCAATAATGTTTAGAACACAATACTATTAAAGGGAAAAAATGTCCAAAGACGAGGCAATCATGACGTCATTTGGGAAAGGCAGGGGGTAATTGCTCTCCTGAGTTTCTGAAATACTTGCTTTTTTAAAAAATAAATTGTATATGTATATTAATATAAAACTTACTAGTGACTCCCCCATGGCAAAATCTGAAATAACGCTACTGATATCAGTAAATGTCATGGTGTTAAATTCTCGTGCTTTATGTTTGAGAAAAACAATTTTTCTGGTAACGCTGGATAATTCATGCCGTACGATATCCATGAATCTATTGAGATTAAATTGATACTGCTGATACTGAAACTGATACCAACATGCTGCTACCGCCTACTTTTCTGATTGTAACATTAACTCAACATAAGATGACTAGACGTCCCGTTCTAGTTAGGGCAGTCCTCTTTTTCAATCGTTTTCTGTTTTTTTTTGTATGGTTCTCAAACTGAACATCTAACTGTCCTGATTTTAAGAAAAAGATTGACAAAGTGTCCCGTTATTGTTATTCAAAATGTTGATAATCAGAGCAAATTCTATACTTTTTTCGTTAAAATGACTGTGTACAGAGCTATTTTTGGTACAATACTCATTGGGAAACTTTTAAGTCACGCCTACACTTGTGCATTGAAAGAAGCCACTATGTCAGTAGAAATGATGACACCAAGAATCGTTGAAACAGCACTTACGTAGAATTTCTTCTCTGTTTAGCTGGGACTAATGCTCCGCCTGAACATGTATTCTCACACATGAATACTTTGTGGATAAGTGATAAAACCCAAGTGCCTATATACAGAAACCAATGAACTGAAACAGAAACCAGGCCGGTAGCCAGGCCAAAAATGTAGGGGGGCCCGGTAGAAGTTAGGGGGGCGACCCAACCATATTATAGTTCATTTGCAAGCCTACCGTGAAAATTTTAGGAGGGTCTAGTGAAAATTTAGGGGGGAGGCAGCCCACCCTAGCCCCCCGTGGATACTGGCCCGACAGAAACTAATAAGCTGTGCAAACCAATAAGATTAATTTTGATTCGACTTAAACTAATTCCAACAAACTGTTGAGTGAAAAAATAAAGTTTTACAGAAAATTCATTCATCCTAAAAGTATCAGCAAAAATTACATTATCTTGACCAGGAACGGATATTCAATGATGAAGTAAATAGTTGACAATGCAAGGGCGATTGTTGGTATTACTGGAGTTAGGAAATGTTGCGTTATCACTGGTAATTTTTGACTTAACAATACTGCTGGCATTCAACATGCTAGGCTATCTAAAAAAAATGACGTATCCCCCCTCTCCCGATTCATATGTATCCCGTATTTGGAAATTAAAATTCACCTTAATTCAACAGGACCTGTAAAGTCACAAATTAGCAGACATATTAATAGGATGCCAACCTATCATTATGCAAATTTTTACATTACTAGCAAAAACCAGTGGATTCAGAAGGGTCAGTTCGAGAGGGGAAATCATCTCCTGCAAGATGAATGTAGGATGGAAATACTGAATTTTACATTAAAACATAATAATGTAGTGCAATATTAGTTCGTTTGAAGCCTTAGAACGACGACGTCAAGATCTGTCTGTGCATTTACAGAGAATTCTATTAAACTATTGTTGGGAGCGAGGAGGCGCGGGAGGGACTTGTGGCTCTATGTATCGTAAAATAAAATGAGCTCAAAAGAAAAAGGGTAACCTTTAGAGGAAAGTGGTAGCCACCACTGCCCTTCCCGTGGATCAGCTACTACCAGGACATCTATTATCATGATGAGGGTAAGAACTTACTGGCGTTCCCTCGTATAATATTGTTCAAAGATGAAACATATCGACAGATCACATCGAGCTGAATAAATGAGATGCTTGAGAGTAAATTCTGATGCGAAGTTTTCGAGAAAGTTGATCAAAATGAAGTTTAAGGCGCAAAAAATAGTGTTATTTGTTGCCAGCAATTACTGATAGTTCTCATTCTGCTGGAAGGATGGGTTCATTTATTTATTTACAGTTCATGCAAAAATCATACTTAAGTAGCAGATATTTCGTATTGTTTTATGCTATTGGTGACATACATGTCCCTAACAGTGACACAGTAGTCGTTATAGTGTCACATACAAAG